>NW_024080834.1:1424456-1618252 GCF_003009895.1 Hyaena hyaena
GGGGGGGGGGGGGGGGGGGGGGGGGGGGGGGAGTGGGAGGGGCGTTTATGCTGTGAAAGGCAGAGAGGGTGAGTAGAGGAGATGGCCGGCACAGTTGAGAGGTTGGTTACACTGAGCAAATAGATATTGAGTAAGTAAGTGAATAAACTAGTGAATGTATTGAGGATGAGAGGCAAGGGTCTCACTTTTTAGAGGTCTTTATAACATTTCAAAGGGGGAAAGTTAGAAAGAACCCTGAGATCATTGATTGGGTTTGAGATATAAGTGTGAATTCATGGTTTTAGAGAGAGGGAGAGGACGGAGGGAGGAAGAAAGGAAAGAAAGAAAATTAAAAAAGGAGGAAGGAAGGAAGAAATGTTTAAAAGTGATTAAAAAATATGTTTGCAGCTTGCTCACAAATGATTCAGAAAATATTAATTATAATCTACACACACACCATGTATATATCTAGTACATGTCTATAATGTATATGGCTTTTTATATAAGTACATATATATATATGTATGTATGAGAGAGTGAGGGAAAGATTAGATATATAGATTGAGCACACGTGTGGTGGAATGTTAACAATTGGGGAAGCAGAGAGAAGGAGGAGGGAGATGGCAGTTTTTATTATACCAGCAACTTTTCTGTAAATTTGGAAGTATTTCAAAGTAAATTGTTTTTTAAAAATGAAAAAGGTTGCCTTGGGAAAAAAAAAGATTTTTTGAGATGTTCCAGCAGAGGCTGAGTAACTCTCTCACGGGGATATTGCAGAGAATTCTTGTACTGGTTGGGAGGTTTGATTAGATAATCCATCATTTCAAACTTAGAGCATATGATTTATGAATCATAGATTGATGACAGTACAGTGGAGTGAAATTTGAGCCACATTTCTAGAAATTTAGAGGAATATTAAGATGTTAAAGAGAGAGAATATGGGTACCAACTATGCTGTGAAGGCTTTGTTTTACATCCACGCATCCATCCATCCATCCATCCATCTGTTCATCCATTCATCCATCTATCCAAACAATTCTTCAAGACACATACAAGGGAATGTTCTAGACACCAGGTATATACCTATAAATATAATGCGCTTCTCTTGCCGTCAGCTTCCTGGAGTGAAGGTACATAAAATTCAGTGGTTTATTAAGCAAAGTTTGAATATGTCCGCTAATTTTTCTGGTATAAGTTGGCAATTCTTTTGCTAGACATATTTTTCTTTTTTCTTTTTTTTTTTTTTACTCTTGTAGATGACTTTAAAATGGTTAGTGAAATAGTCTGGTTCATATAGGCCTACCTTCTCTCTATAGCCTACCACGCGTGTAAGGCACTGTGCTATGTTAAAACCCTAATCCCATCTTTAATTAACTTCAGGGCCTCTTCCAGGAAAGGAATTAAGAGGAGCTGTCTCACAAGTATATTTAATGAGAACAGAGCTTTTAAAGGTATGGAGGTCTCTTTTAATGTTACTGTTTCTAACAGTTTGAAACAAAAATGCACACAAAAGGAAAAAAATAAAAAGACATTTAGTTATTATGTCTTACTCTTCTATCTCATAACATCTAATTGTGCAAGGCAGGTAGCAGGGTCTCGCCTATTAAATGTTAATAGAACTGAAGACTTTATAAGCCATTTCTGAAATTAACACTTAGGTTCAATTATTTAAGATCCATTTTTCTACAGTGAAAAGAACTTGTCACATTAAAATAGAATGTGCCAGAACTTTCAATAGGCTACTTTGTTTGTAGTATGTAGATTTACACTAAATATAATTTAACCTGTTATCTTTTCAGAACATTTTCCTCTTATCACATGAAGTATATGGAGCAAAGTGACAGAGGAACAAAATGCCTGAAATTAATCCATGCTCAAATAGTAGAATTAGCTTTTAAGTGCTATTTTAATGAGAACATTTACTTGTATGTTTTCAAAGATGGGAATTAAATACAATTTTAATTTAAAAAAACTAAAAAATTCTAAGAAAGAAAATAAGATTTAACCTCTAACTTCTTGCTATTATTTTTTAATACATATTCCCAGATTTATTTTCTACAGTGAGGGAATGATGGCGCTTAAATATATACCAAGAGACTTTGGCTCTCACTAACGAATATATATATATATATATATATATATATATATGTATGTATACTGCTAATATACATACATATATATATTGCTAATGCTCTAGGGGCACAATGAGGTTGAAGAAGGAACAGATTTGTGAAAATATTGAAAAGGTCTGCAGTAATATTTTATGTACAATTGTGGTATCTTTATTGTCAATTAAAAGAGCTTAGACCAGAGAGAAGAAATTCATGGCCATTCTTTTTTCCTCCTCAAGAGACAGGAAAACGTACGTTGTGCTTGAACTGCTCTAACATAAGGTCCTCACAGAACAACTTCATTAAATGATCTTATGAAGACAGAGTGTCTATCTCTGTCATTGCAAGGAAAAGTAATGGCCTGTTCCTGGGTAAATCACAACATGATCTGAGTAATATGGAGAAATAATTATTTGGTAGCTAAAGGTACTTGTGATGGATGTTTGCTGGTGTCACTACAGGGGTAGGAAAACATTGATTGAGTGATAGTCTTGGACATTCAGACTTATTATTTATGAATTGCATAGTAGAACAAGAAGAAGGATAGCGCTCATGTGCTGCCTAACTCCACTTTTGGAAAATTACCTCTCACAGTGTTAAGTTAAAAGCTGGAAATGAGTTCGCTTATGTTAGAGCAAGTAATATTAGGACATAACCCAAGACTTAGAAAACATTTAGAGATGCCTAGCTGGGCAATTAAGAGTTTTAGTGAATTAGGATATTATGGTCTGTAGCAATCATCAAGTTTCTCATGGCTGTCGGTAAGCTCTAGCCCTGCTAGGACATTGAAAGACATCACAGGATTCTTGAAAAAGTTTTTCTAACGAATTCCTTATCAGGTATTTACATCCACTGTATTTCTTTTAATTTTTTTAATGTTTATTTGTTTTTGAGAGACAGAGTGCAAGTGGGGGAGGAGCAGAGAAAAAGGGAGTCATAGAATAGGAAGCAGGCTCCAGGCTCTGAGCTATCAGCACAGAGCCCGACACGAGGGGCTGGAACTCACAAACCATGAGATCATAACCTGAGCTGCAGTTGGATGCTAACAACTGAGCCACCCCGGCGCCTCCATTTTATTTCTTTTTTATAATTTATCAGAGGTGACATTACATTTAGTTATCAATAGTGTCTGTTTGTTTAATTGCATCTGAAACAAATTTTCCATTTCTCTTCCTAGAGGACATTGATGAATCAGTGTGTTTAATATCTGATTGCCATTGAGGTGATTGATTTGAACTAGAAGAATGAGATCACAATCCATTCAACTATGAATCCAATTTTTATTAATGAGCTATTGGTAGAGAAAATTATGTAAAAGTTTAAAAACATGTAAAAGTAACACCGATGTGAATTATCAAATTACCTATGTTTAATGGTATTGTCACATTATTTGGTAAATCAATAATCTTCATCTGGTCTTTTGATTCATCATAGAGAGTATATTTCTTCAATATCCACCCTTTTTCCTAAGGATTAAAATGGGCCTTGTAACCACAGGAAATTCCTTTGACTATTGTATGATTTGATGAATTGTTGAGAACTTCGTAAATGCAGCAGCAATTTGTCTCTTCATTCTGGACTTGATTTAGCTTTATCTGTTTTCTCACAGGCTTTCTGAAATATTTATGATGGTCTACAGTGGTAATCTGATGCGGAAGTCCTGTGAGAAACAAAAAGAACTAATTACTAGCAAATTTACAAGCCCTGGCACATTCTTCCAAATTCTGTTTCTACTTACTATAAAAGAAGTGGAATAATGGAATAAAGAATACAAGCTTAATGCTTTTTTAAAATTCTGTTATCGTTTCCTCTCTCAATTCTTGACTATTGTATCATTGATCACTAACCGATCATATTAGTCCTTTTATGCAAATGTAGTGAACACCTGCTTTGGGTTTAGAGGAATTAATCATACAGTGTTCAAGATAAGTAAGTTTGGCCTTGACTGATCAGGTATTTTATGTACTAGTGGTTCCCAGCAGGCACATTTCAGTTATAACATCCCAGTGAATAATCAGAAGCCAATTTGGGGTAAGTACCTTAAAATTAAATATCTTTTGAATGAAGCACATGTGTGATAATATTGATCATGAATGTTTAATAGAGCAGGGGAATGGCATTTCAGTTCACTTTGGTACAGATCTTATTTAAATTTATCAAATTAACACATTATTTTTATTCTCCTGAAATAATGTCATTATATATTTGAAGGTCAAATTCTTACAGGACTATTCATTATGTTGTTTAGTTCACCAGTACTTCATACTTTCTAATGAGACCTGATGAGGTAGGATCCAAAACCCAATGAGGTTAAGTGAATTTTTAAAAACATTTTGCGTGTGTGTGTGTGAGCTTATAATTTATTAAATGCCTAGAAATTTTCTGGGAGAATTAGATGCTCGAATAATATAAATTTTAATTATTAAGATTATTAGTATAATGAGGGGCGCCTGGGTGGCTTAGTCGGTTAAGTGTCCGAGTTTCGCTTGGGTCATGATCTCGCGGTTCGTGGGTTCGAGCCCCGCCTCGGGCTCTGTGCTGACTGCCAGCTCAGAGCCTGGAGCCTGTTTCAGTCTGTGACTCCCTCTCTCTCTGACCCTCCCCTGCTCACGCTGTCTCTCTCTCTCTCTCCTAGAAATAAATAAAACATTAAAAAAAAAAGATTATTAGTATAATGAGAGGATACCCCTCAGATTCTACCATAAGGGAAAAATTGTATCCTTCATAATGTTGTTTATTATTGTAATACAAACCAAATACATAATGATGTGCCTTAAGAACTATACTTGATGACTTAAAAGTGCTAATTACATTGTGACTACTTATATATCTACAAACTGCTATTTTTAATCAGAAATCTTCTGAGATATTGAATATATTAGAAAATAATACACAGAGGCATCTGGGTGGCTCAGTTGGGCAGTCTGACTCTTGATTTCTGCTCAGGTCATAATTTTATGGTTCATGAGTTTAAGCCCCATCTGGGCTCAGTGCTGACAGCTCAGATCCTGCTTAGGATTCTCTTTCTCTTCTCTCTCTCTCCTCCCCTCCCTCTTGCATGTGCGCTCTCTCTTTTTCTCTCTCCGCCCCCAAAATGAATAGATAAACATTTTAAAAAATGGTACACGGAAATTTATTTTGTGTATAAAACTTTTCTTACTCACTGTTGCACTTCCACTCACAGCCTTATGTACTAACAATCCTCTAAAAGCACTGATAATATATATTTATATTTACGACTTACCAAAATGTTATTTTTTAACAATTGTTTTAAATTGTATGTTGAGGTATTTTTCCTTTGCAAATTGTATATCTAAACAAATAGAGTTTAACTACAAATATTAGAAAGCAATTTCTAATTGCTAGAAGTAGCTAGATAATGACTCCACAGATTAGGTTTAGGGAGTATTTGACTATTAGTAATGTTTATATGTAATAGTGACTCTTACTCCATTTATGGGTCATGGTGACCCTTCTAATGGTCTGCAAACACACTTTGGAAATACAGTTCTTCATTTTTGAGGCTAACAATACATCGTTCTGGAGGCTTTTATCTTTACCCCCAATGAACAATTACTTCCTAGCAACCTATTAAACTAGGAGTTCCTAAGGGTTTCCAAAATATATTTTTTGCAAGGTAAAATTCGTGTTAATAAAATTTATAAGGCTTTCAGAGTCAATATTCCATGAAGTCTCAATATCCCATGAAGTCTGTGGCAATACTGCAAAATTCATTCTCAAGATATAATCAGATGGATGAATTTCCTGTACTTTTAGTGGAGAGCACATTAATAAGGTGTCATTTATATTGTAAATTGGCTAAAGTTTTCACCTGCAGCTTTCTTATGTGTTACTTTGTCAAATTATTGCTTGGTTTCTTAAAATAGGTGCTTTTTTCTTTTGTTATTGTTGTAGAGGTTATATTTAATTATAATTGTGTTTTTTTACAATTTTTCTGAGTTTTCCTTCCTTTGAAAAAGTACATGGTGAATTTTAGGTTATTTCACCCTTCAGAAGTGAGAGTCCATAAAGTATGAAAATTTGTACCATAAAAACTTTGCCAGATCACTCAAACTGATTTAGAATACATTAACTTTCTAATATTACAGGTTCAAACCCACACTGGAGTGTCTCCATTTTTTATTCCATTTCTCTTTTGATCTATAAGCCATTTTAGAGTAGTGTGGACAGAGGATTCCCTTGATAAAAGAATGACCGGAATCCCACTTAAAACCATGGGAAAAGATAGGAAAATGTATCCTGTAACTATTAAAGGTCATATTGCTATTAACATGATTCCAGAATTACAATTTCTCCTTTGCTTGTAGAAGACTGCCTTCTGTTTTGGACTAGTTCTTGAAGGAATAGGAAAACGCCATCAGCACAGGCTTATTTCTCCTAATAGCTAAGGCTTAGTCTGGAAACTGGCATGAGAATCTCCTTGTAATAATATGTTTGAATTAAGACAATGAGTTCTCATAGGTAGAAGGTTGTCAGTTGACCTCAGTATGGTAAACTCTGGTGATTTTGAAAACTAATGAATTTTGAATCAATGCACAGAAGTCAAAATGGATAAGATCCAGTTGTGGAGTCTTCTGTTGCTTTTTTCTGGAAGTCAAGCCTCACGACCCTTGGCCCAAAGAAGTATTGAATTTTCAGTGGATCTTTACCAAGCTATTTGCTTATCTCATAAGGACAACATTATATTTTCCCCCCTTGGAACAACGTTGGTTCTTGGGATGGTACAACTGGGAGCAAAAGGGCACGCACGGCAGCAGATAAGACAAGCGTTAAAACTTCAGGAAAACTCAACTGGTAAGATTCTTATGTACGATTATTTATGCTGGATAAGATCTGCCCAAATTTATTTTTAAAGTTAGAGAGAAGCTCGGGGTGACACAACTTAAATCAACGGAGAATGCTATCAAAAGTGTACAGTTATAATACAATGGAGAATTGTAAATGATAATCATTGCAGTTGTTCCCCAATGAAAATGTTACCAAAAGAATTTAACATTTTTCAAATGGATATTTTTTAATACAAATATAAAGCTGTGAGTGTGACACTATATTTTCTTCTCATCTGGTTTAGCCAGGTTTAGTTACTTGAGACTGTGTTGTGTGTGCATGAATGTGTGTGTAGCTATGGTTTTTTGTTTGTTTGTTTTTATTCTCACTATCATGATGCCGTGATCATTTTCTCACATCAGTTTCAGAATATGGTTCTTACTCGTTGCATTTTATGGCCTCTTAAGGAAATATCATTACTTACTTAATAATAAGTAAGTTGTTTATAAGGTTGTTTCCAGCATTTCTTTTTCATTTTAATTTTTTTAAATGTTTATTTGTTTTTGAGAGATAGAGACACACAGAGAGCTCAAGCAGGGGAGGGGCAGAGAGAGGGAGACACAGAATCCTAAGCAGGTTCCAGTCTCTGAGCTATCAGCACAGACCCCAATGCAGGGCTCAAGGTCACGTACTGTGAGATCATGACCTGAACCCTAGTTGAATGCTTAACCGACTGTGCCATGAGTCGCCCCATTTCTAGTAAGTATTTCTCTTATAAAAATACTTCAATGATCATTACCCAGAAATCTTTGTGTGCATCTTTCATTATTTTATTAACTTTTTAAAGTTAGTTAGTTTTCTAAAATCTCACTTTTTCACTTAATTGAGACCAAGAAAAGGTATTATTTTATACATTTTGAAATCTTGTTTGGTTAATATATATCTTTTTTAAAAAGCATTTACATAAACTATTTAAGGCCTTTTGGCATTTGAGGGGCTGATGCCTTGGAGTCTCCCAAAGGCCTGTCTGAGATACTGCGTAGAGCTGCGGTGCTGACATCCTGTTTGAAAGGGTCATTGTCTCTTTCTCGGGCCATCCTGTGTTCTCAATTTCCATAATAATTTTTAAAAAAATTTTTTTAATGTTTTATTTATTTCTAGGAGAGAGAGAGAGAGAGAGACAGCGTGAGCAGGGGAGGGTCAGAGAGAGAGGGAGTGACAGACTCTGAAACAGGCTCCAGGCTCTGGGCTGGCAGTCAGCACAGAGCCCGACGCGGGGCTCGAACCCACGAACCGTGAGATCATGACCTAAGTGAAAGTCGGACACTTAACCGACTAAGCCACCCAGGCGCCCCTTAATTTCCATAATAATTTTAATTTGAAACTTCTACATCACTGTCAGATAATACGTCCTAAACATCAGAACAAATTTCCAGAGTTTTAATTTGGAAATTTAATTACTATAACTGTAACTAATTTCAGTATGTTTGCCTTAGAATAGAGTGCTTGTATTTAGGAATTTGCTTTTCCTTTTTTACGAAGTCTTATTCACTTCATTTTAAATAAAGGGAATTTTATGTTGAAAAGAAGTTGGTGATAGTGAAGTTAATTGTAGGAATTTTCCTTTGTGAATAATGTGAAGTGAAGCCATGGTGTTACAGATTTAGTCTTGACTGTCTAGATTAATTTCAGCAAATCCCATAAGAGAGTTGCAGAGCATTTCATCACTTGATACTGCTTTGAAAAGTAAGAGTACATTTATAAAGATATGTAAAGTTGATTCTATGATAAATTAGCAAAATTAGTGCCTCTGAAATCTAAATTACTCTAAATGGATGTATCTTGTAGAGAAACAGAAATCTTAACAACTCTGGATTGTGAATGTAATGCTAATCGTAGCAATAATGATGATGACACTATCAAACATCCATATGACATAGCAGTCACTTTTTTCTGTGCTTGATATCTGTTATCCCAATTACTATTCACAGTTACTCTGTGAGGTAGACATAGCCCTGCTGTTTAAGTGAGGACACGGAGACAAAGAAAAGTTAAAGTAACTTATCCAGAATTAATTCCAAAAATGAGTCATTGAGAATTCTGAATCAAAAGAGCAATATATTATATTTCCCTTGGGAGAATATAGATGGACAATTAAACATTAGCATTCTAACACATGTAACAAAATCTATCAAAATTGCTTTCTTTTATGCTTTGTGAAGGGAGGGGGAACACAGATGGAAGGTAATTGCAGAAAGAAAAGAAAGATGAGCCACAGAGAGAGAAAATATGAAAAATAAACTCTGAGTAAAAAAAGGAGGAGAGAATTAGGGGACAAAGAAAAAGGAGACAGAGATAAGGATGGGAACAGAGTAGAAGAAAGCAAGGAAATGGAAAAGAGGCCCAGATGGCCTAGAGAAAGAAGAGCAAAGTGGTGTGAAGGGTGGAACAAGGGGTAAGACAGATCAGAAGGTAGTGCCTCGTAGAGCCACCTTGGAGCCCAAGATGAAAGGGAAAATCATTAGTAATGATCCCGTCTTTATTGAGCATTTTTACATTTGTTCCTCATGGATTTCTTTGCATTGATACTGATTTTTTTTAATGTGTTACAGTAAAATATTATGTTGATTATTGAGTCTGTTGGCATCTCATTAAATTTTATGCCCAATATAGATGTGTCATTGGCTCATCTTCTTCCTGGCCCTACCTTCCATTCCCAGTGGTTATCAAAAGTTACTGTATGTCATATTAGTCTGTATTTTACTTTTCCTGCTACTAGGGTGTTTTATGTTAACACCTGTCTTATTCTACAGATGGTCATACAGTTCCTGGCATCCTATCTCCACAGGGCTCTCAGTGTTCCTTCTTTCCCCCAACTGTCAAAACATCTGCTCAGAATTTACCTTCTCAAGTCTACTGAGCATCTGATGATGCTCCATTTTGCTTGGCCTCTAATATACTGCTTACTAATCAAAGACAAACCGAGGTCTTCCCTTATTCTAAGAGTGTTATGGAGAGAAGGTCAGCCTTGAATTCTGATCTCAGCTCCGAAACCAAATAATCTTGTGATTTGGTACCTCTCAAGTGACTGTATGTCTCTGGATTTTAGCTTCCTCAATATAAAAAGAAGAGTTTTAATAAATGATTTATATTTATTAAATATAAATATTTATATTTATTTAGACCTTTTGGCTAAAATAATCTATAATCCAATGACTGTCTTTGTTTTCATCTTTGGATCTCTCATATTTCACACACAGTTGGCCTTTGGGTTCTTAATAGCAGGAGAAGTAAACATGAATTGAATTTTAGAACACTTTCTGGAGGACTAGTACAATCAAACCAAAAGTTATATTCACCCCATGACCTGTAGGTTTTCTATGGCCCTCTTTTAGGAAATGAAATAAATTTCTTCTCAGTGCTTATTAGGAGCCATGTATACATATTTGCTTTGATCTGTGCTAGAAGAGGTTATTAATCTGTAAATTAAATCAAATTTATAAGACAGATAACTTTATATTCTCCTCCAAACTTGTGCTACTTGATGACATTTTTCATTGACTTCTGAGCCCAGTGATTTATCAAAGGGCAACTGACTGTCACAAAGTCTTAGACCTTAAGTACATGACATAAATCTATTTGCTCTGACAAATGAGTTGGAACTATTTTTTCTTCCCCTCTCCTTTCCCCCCATTCCTTTAAAGATGTTCATAAATTGCAAATTTCTGAAGATTGGTTTCAAATTCTGCCACTTCATTTCTGACCTTAATTAATTCTTTTGAAAAAACTCCCATGCCTCAACTCAAAAGTCTTCTCTGTCACCTCTCTTTATTGAGATATCTCCCTCAGGTTCAAATAGCAAATGATTGCATCTAAAACCATCACAGAAACAAATTACATAGATTAACTTTGATCCCTTCCTTAGGTAAGAATTCTAGGATTGTAAAGATTTGCTGAAATTCTTCAAATCCGACAAGAGGGAAGTAAGTTTTTATGGCTAAAATTATTTATGTTTGTATCTCTATGCCCAGAATGCAGCATCATGGAGTTTGAAATATAATGAAATATACCAGAGCCTTTGATATGGTTATGTGGGTTGTACCCTCCCCTGTACAAGAGCAGGCGAGGACAAGGAGACAAGTGGGAACATAAATGTAGCCTCCACTCAGCTAGGCGAGATATGAGGCCATGGGGCTGAAGCCCTCCTCCTCCCCCAGCTGTGAGGGAAGCTGTTCTTATTTATACAAAGATGCCCATTGACTGCTATCTTTCTGCTAAAGTGCACTTGCATGTGCACGTGCATGCACACGCGCACACACACTTATTTCCATTGGACAACTCAAGACAAGTTTTTAGTAAAACTTTTCTGTCTATTCAGTTGGTATCTTCTAATGATGAATGATTTATATTTTCTTCAATAATGATTAATTGGATATACTCAACGTTGAAGTTATGGAAGTGGTATTTTTAGTATTTAACTCAAAATAGAACAAACGCCCTGAAAGAAACTTTGATTTGAAATACAGTTCCTAGGCTTCATGATTGAGTTCTAGGATTAAGCTAGAACAGAATGAAAAAACATTATATTTTTGGTCATGGATGGGAAACCTCTGAACAATGATCAAACCTGAATTCTCTCATAGACACATGTATCTTCCCAACAATTGTGGTCAGAATAATCCAATGGTAAGTAAATAATAGACCAACAGTGATTCTTAACTGACTCTAGTGGAATCATTTGGCTAGTGGTAATAGTTGGAATGGTTAAAGACTGTTATTGTTCATGTAGACAGTCAAAGGACATACATTCATGAACCTGAAGAAATAGGCGAGTCTGATTCTTGCACATCTCTAGAGAGATGATTTACCTCATAAACTTTAAAGCTTGGACAGGTGCCATTGCTTGTCTCTTATGAGAACTTTCTTAAGCTGACATAAAAGCAGTAATGAAAAGGATTGCTCATCGCTGTCAGCAACCCCCATCAGTATTCATTCGTATTCTCCTTCCATAAATATCGTATGTTATGCAAAGAATGAGGTTCTAAAAATAAATTTCCAACAAGTAAGAATGAGCTAAATTTGAGTATAAAAAGGGAATTTCCTTCAGCTTGTTTAAATGCACATTCTTGTTTTTGACACATTTTAAATTTACATGGACATTCTTTTCTCCTATATAAGAACTGAATTCTTCATAAAATGCATATTCTATGAAGATAAATGCTTAAAATATTTATACTAACTTAGAAAGGATCGTTACTGTTACCTAAGGGTGCAAAAAATGGTGATATGAATCAACGCCTAGAAGTAAAGCTGAAAAGCTGTTGTTTTTATGTTGTTCGATATGTCAGTATACATTATAATTATTTTTTAGGAGAAGAATTTTCTGTGCTGAAGTCATTTTTCTCTGCCATCTCAGAGAAAAAGCAAGAATTTACATTTAATCTTGCCAATGCCCTCTACCTTCAAGAAGGATTCACAGTGAAAGAACAGTATCTCCATAGCAACAAGGAATTTTTTCAGAGTGCCATAAAACTGGTGGATTTTCAAGATGCAAAGGCTTCTGCAGAGACAATAAGTACCTGGGTAGAAAGTAAAACAGATGGTAAAGTTTCCCGTTTCCATAAAATCATTATTTGCTATTGTATTCATGGTTTTTAATATCCTAAAGTAAAGAATGGTTGAATCTTTTCCTGCAGCCTGTGGCTCAGAGGAATCACACCTCCCATTTTGCTTCCCTCTTATTCAAATTAATACTAACTTATAAAACTGAGAGAAAATATAAGCTGCTTCGAGAAGCACACAGATTTTTTGAGAGACGCCTATTTGGAGAATTTTTAATGAAAAATTTTTCATAATAAGTTTTGTTTAAGCATAGGTTTTTAATCTATGGCAGCTGAAATAATATCTTAGGTGAGGTTAAAAATCAGATCTGTCAGCCTCAAGTGCCTTCTTTCCCACATATACTGTAAATAATTACCACATCTCAGTTGGATGGGTTAATGTTTAATAATAAATGTTGATAATCCTTTCATAAACATGATAATCTAGCCTTTAATCGCAATACAAACTAGCAAAAATTCCTCAGGGACTATGGAGTGACATAGCACAAAGAACACAAGCTTAAAGTCCTCCAGATCTGAATTCAAATCCTAACCAGTTCTAAGCCATGGCCCTATCTAAGATGAGGATACTATTAAAATATTTCAGGTTTATGAGAAGATTTGATACTATTGTATGTGAAATAACAAGCATATATCAGGTCCTTGATTAACGGTAGTTTGTTCCATTGCTCATTCATTCTGCTACCCTAAACTATGATGGTATATGATGCTCCCATATTCTTTATAGGAAGCCTCATACAGAAAGGCATGGTTGAAAATGTGAGATGGCTGTTTTAAGCAGCATTCACAGGGAAGTTCCATTGATGGGACACAAAATGAATACCCCTAGACAGCTCCACGGCACTTGTTCATGCTCTTATCTCTTAACAGAAATAGTCACTGAACATAGAAGTAGCAAACTGGTTGTTTAGAAGAAGAAAATCATACTAACTATTCCATCCTTGTCTCTTCCCAATGGTCAGTGGCTGTAGCCACAGGAGTAGAAGGTTTGAGTGTACATTGACTTATTAATTCTGATTGACCTGCTGGAGAAACTTGAAATAAAGTTTGAAAAACATCAATAAATATGCTGGAAGAGACATTTAGTTTTCATTCTTTCTGGTTGAAGAACGATTTACACAAATAATCTTGCTGAAGAGAGTCCGATGGCAGGTCTGTCCAGGTTTGCCCAAGACAACCTCGTATCTCCTGTTTCCTAGTGAGATGTCTTTTGTAGCTGTTTCTAAGCCAAATGAGTAACAGTGCTCCTCTTTACTCTCAAAATTGCCAAGGTTAGATGATAAAGCACCCTGTTTATGATGATCTGCAAAGAAATTTTTGCTTGAATTCTATTTAGAGCTGTTCCGCTGAGTCACTCTTACACATCTCTCCCTGCCTCCTCCTGCACCCCCTTCACAGGGAAAATTAAAGACATGTTTTCAGGGGAAGAATTTGGCCCTCTGACTCGGCTCGTCCTGGTGAATGCTATTTATTTCAAGGGTGACTGGAAGCAGAAATTCACAAAAGAGAACACGCGGCTGATGAATTTTATTAAGAAAGATGGTGCAGCGGTCAAAATTCCAATGATGAAGGCTCTTCTGAGAACAAAATATGGTGAGATGAGAAATCACGCTTTGAAACATGATTTGGGGAATTGTCAAGAATATTTAATATTTTATTTCTCTGTTCCAGGCTATTTTTCTGAATCCTCCATGAACTACCAGGTTTTGGAATTACCTTATAAAGGTGACAAGTTTAGTTTAATCATCATACTCCCTGCAGAAGATGTGAACATAGAAGAAATGGAAAAGCGAATTTCTTCTCATCGAATCCTAAAATGGGTCTCTGAGATGCAAGAAGAGGAAGTGGAAATCAGCCTCCCTAGGTTGGTAATGTCCTTTTATTATTCCAGTTCTTAGCTTTTCACTTCTGGAGGAATTTGAATAGCTGGCTGAAAGATAACAAATACTTTAAAAGGCTATTGTCGAAAAGAAAAATGCATTTGGAAGCATAGGTCTACTTTAGGGATCCAAAGGCAAGTCTGAACATTGCCAGGACTGCTTCACCATGAGGAGGCACTGAATTTAAGTGCCTAACATTCCCTGCAATAGATGAAGAGGTGTAAGTGTTCCAGCCAGAACATCAGGATGAAAAGGACTTTTTATTCTTTTTATTATACAAACGTATCTTTCTCTCATTTTTTTTTTCTTAATTGGAATTTTAAATATCCATGTTCTGTTACATTTAAAGAAAATATAATCCCCCAACCACTTATGGTACCAGACAATTAAAGATGTGTTACATCAGCTTTGACCACCGGTGCTCCAACAGGCATTGAATTTGAATAGAGTCCTACAGACAGTTTGGGGTAGTTAATGCAAAAGATGGGAATTACAAAGGCTTATCTCAGGAAACAAGAATTATAAACACTGATTTCTAAATTTCTTAATGTTTTTTATTTATTTATGAGAGAGGGAGAGAGAGAGACAGCGTAAGCAGGGGAAGGTCAGAGAGAGAGGGAGATAACAGAATCTGAAACAGGCTCCAGGCTAGCTCAGACCCAACGTGGGTCTCAAACCCATGAATCCCATGAACCATGAGATCATGACCTGAGCTGAAGTTGGATGCTTAACCGACTGAGCCACCCAGGTGCCCCAAACACTGATTTCTAAATACCATGCTTCTAGCCGACAGGAGAAACTTCAGGTAAGTTATGCCCAAAGAACTCAATTCATACTCTACCTCAACTTCTTAAAAGAGGGAGATGTCTAACTGATGATATCTGTTCTTTCATTTCTAAAATTTTCTGCAAACCCATCACATCCTGAATGGTCTGTGCACCCCTCTTCCAGGCTTTTTGCCACCTAAATGTCTTGGCTTTTCCTTCGTTTTCCAATTAGCTGGGATCCAGTCAATCATTTCAATCATATTCACAGATATTTTTTATAGCTTTTTGTTATTTTGTCTTCATCCTGCTCTGATTTCTCCCTAATCATCCTCGAACCCCCAGTCTACTCAAAAAGCCACTCCTGCTCCCCAACTATTGATTTTGTTAAGCAACGGCCCAAGAAGCAGTCCCTTCCAGCATCATTGAGGCTGGAGCTGGCAACTCCTTGTTTCTCTTCAAAGAACTTTCTTTTTTAATACACACACCACACCAAAACTTAACTTCTGTTCCCCAGGCACTACTTTATGTTGATTTCCTTTACTCTCAACATATGTCTCAACTTTCTGTTCCTTAAAGAAAACATCATTAAGCAAATCTGTGTCTCTCTCCTTCACGCCAAATTTGTATACATCTTTGATAATCTTCCCTTCCTCTACCTTCTTTGTCATCCTGGAGAAATAGGTGTCCTATGCTTCTCTCACCCTCACTCTAGATTCTTGATCCTAATATTATTTACTATCTCCTTTTTCTTGAAAAATCTTTCTTTCTTTAACCCCTGGAGCACTCCTCATTCTGTTTATTTTTCTCTCCCCTGTAAAATTGTGCTTCTCCCTCACCTACATTGTTTTTTCTTTCTGTTCCCAACTAATGTTTACTAGAATTTCTTCTTCAGAATTTTCTCCTTCTTACTCTCTTTTATTTGTCCCTTTTTATTCATGTCTCTAAAATCTGAATTTCTCCTCAATCTCTTCCAATTCCCTAGCATCCCTGCATATCTCTACCTGAATATTATTCAGTCTTTCAAAGAGGGTTTTTTTTTTTGGTCCTACTACGTGTGAAACATTGGAAATAAAGGGGATGTGACAGATAGTTTATCTTCTAAAAAGGGATGTGACAGTTTATCTTCTAATAACAATTTAGGGGATTAACATATTTATTTTCAATCTCTCTCTTTTTCCATTGGAAACATCACTGTTTGGGGCCAGAAACACTGAGTTTGAAAATTGTTCATGTCTTGTACTAGCACTAGGGTCTTACGAGTTGCGGTTATATTAGTATGAAGTTCGAATAATGACACTTGTAGCCACGGTGGGCCCAGCATCATCAGCCTAGTTAACAAGTGCCTGGATAATAATGCATAAGTCTCCACAACTCAGTTGGCAACAGGAAATACAGGCTTTTTCAGAATTCCCTTCTCCAACGTTTTAGGAATCTCCACAAGAATGTTGCATAGCCTACACTTCCATCCAGGCGACTGCAGTCTGGACAGCAGACTGTTTGGTCTTATTATCAGCTTCTCTGAACTGTAGCCTCACTCCTCATACAACTTCTCTCATAGTGTGGACACAGACTTCTCTTTTGATTCCTCCAAGAACAGTTATGCATTTGAATTATGTCCTTCCCGATCCATACGTTGAAGTCTTCACTGCCACTATACCCAAAATATGTGAGATTGTTTTGTGACAGTCTTCGTAGAGGTAATCCAGTTAAAGTAAACTCATTAAGGTGGGCCCTAATCCAGAACTGCTGACGTCCTTATAAAAAGGAGAAAGTTGGATAGAGAGATACATATAGCAGGAAGGCTATGTGAAGAGACAAGGAGAAGATGGCCATCTACAGGCTAAGGAGAGAGGCCTAGAACAGGCCTTTCCCTCATAGTTCTCAGAAGGAACCAATGCCCACACCTTAATTTTAGACCTCTACAATTATGAAACAGTACATTTCTGTTATTTAAACCACCTACTTTGTGGTAATTTGTTGAGGTAGCCCTTGGCAAACTAATGCAAGTAAGAACAACTTCAATGTTTAACCAAATTTTATTGCCAACTTTATGTTGATAAAAGGGGACGATAAGGTGGAAATTTAAAACCCAGGTGACAGGGGTGAGTGCTCTGGAGAGCAAGCCAGGGAGTCTTCTCCTGTCCATTGCTGACCTCAGTCTGCCACTGTCATGGTACCAGAACCACCCTCACCCAGAGTCTTTTCTGTCCCCCTCCAACCCAGCATTTGGAGTCCGCCAACACCTGCCAGCAGAAAGGAGGTGACACACAGACTTTCTCCCATCTCCTCTGAGACCAGATTCCCAGTCATGATCAGAATCGACAACAGCAGGTCCTGACCTTCAGTGGATACCTTTTCACATCATGTAGAACACATTATACCCTCATCACTTCAAACGTCACTGTCTCCATCCCACCGGTTCTATCTGCGTTATGGAAATTCCATTGTGTTGCTTTTTCCCAAAAAATAAACACTCCGTCTTCAAGGCGAATGTGGATCTTCAGTGATATGAAAACAGAAATACTAATTGGCAGTTGTACTCCCTTTTCTCAAACAAATTCCAGGCACCAACGATTTAAAAAAATTTTTTTTAAAGTTTCAGTTACAGTACCTCATTACATAATTATATTCATAGCACAAAGTCTGGCAAATAGAAGATGCTAAATAAGTGATGACTATTTTTCTTTCTTTGTTAAGATCCCTGCTGAGTCAGTACCAAACTGGAAAGTCTTCTCTGACTCCTCAGTCTCTCTCATGCCTGTCCCCTCTGTCTGGCAGGCCCTTATCCATGGTGTCTAATCAGGAAATTCTCGTTCATCCTTCAACATCCCTTCACAATTAACTCTTTAGTGAACATTTCTCCCACATGCTTACTTAGAATCAAGCATCCCTTATCTTTATTTCTAGAACATTTTATACAAATTTACATTATAGCACTCATGATATTACATTTCCAACTCTTGCTCGCGTTCTTATCTATCCTGTTCAGATGCGAGCTCTGGGGGTGCCTGGGTGGCTCAGTCGGTTAAGCATCTCACTTCGGCTCAGGTCATTATCTCATGGTTTGTGAGTTCGAGACCCACATCAGGTTCTGTGCTAACAGTTAGCTCAGAGACTAGAGCCTGCTTTGGATTCTGTGTCTCCCTCTTTCTGCCCCTCCCTCGCTCATTCTCTCTCTCTCTCTCTCTCTCTCTCTCTCTCTCAAGAATAAACATTAAAAATTAAAAAAAAAAGATATGAGCTCTGGAACAGGGAATTATGTCTCTGTCATTTTGGTTTCCACAGTCCTTAGGGCATTTCATAGAATATAGTATGTGCTAAATGAATATTGTTGAGTTAAATTATATCAATAATTTCAAAGAAAAACTCTATGTTATTTCCCTTTATCTAATTTTATACACTTCAAAAACCAGAATTCAACTTTCCAGTTACACTTTAATTTATTCCCTGTGAGGATCCTGCAGAAACTTTCCCATACATGCAGCCTAATGAAAGCTAGGACAGCAACCATTTTCTTGGAAACCTCCTTAGAGAAATAAAAAGGAGTTTCTTAAATTCACAAGATTGAAAATTTTGTAATTAATTATTCAACCACATTAACATGACATTACATTTAAAATGCATTCACTTTTCACAAAAGGATGAGTTTTCTGATCGATTAAAGGAATGATTTGCTTATGTGTTAAGTTCGCAAACAATTTTAGTCCATCAAGACACACTTTTGAATTAAGCTTCCTGAGCAGTAAGATCGTGGGTTGGAAGTTCTGACATACCCTTTCCCCCAAATGAATAATTTCTTCACAACAGAAAAATACCTATTTAAAATCTGTGTTCAGTACAGAGAGGGAAAACCATAGAGGCTGAGTACAATACTTATGGATGGACTGAAAAATTTAGCTTTTATTACTCAATGCCATGGTTCTTTTGTATCTGGATGACTCCATTATGCTTTCAAATTGATAACTAAAGACTTTGGTAAAACCAAATAGTTTAATCAGCTGTATTCATTTCCTTGGGCTGTTGTAACAAATGACCACAGACTAGGTGGCTTAAAACAACATAAATTCATTCCTTCCCAGCTCTGGAGGCTAGAAGTCCAAAATCTAGGTGTCAGCAAAGCCACTCTCCTCAAGACCCTGTTGAATCCTTTCTTGCCTCTGTGCCCAGTTTCTGGTGGTGATCCAGAATGTTTGGTGTTCCTCTGCTGATAGATGCACTACTCCAATCTTTGCCTCTATTGTCACATGCCATCTCTCTTCACATGGCATTCTCCTTTCTTACAAGGACACCAGTCATATTGGATTAAGGGCCCACTCTCTTCCATTATGACCTTGACCTAGCTAATTGCATCTGCAATGACCCTATTTCCAAATAAGGTCACACTATGAGGTACTGAGGGATAGGACTTTAACATATGAATGGGGGTGCACAGTTCAATCCATGACACCAACTATACTAAGTTCTGTTAATATAAAGCCAAATAAAAGCTTCTTTGGTGGCAAAATTTAGTAAATGCCAAAAAGAGAAAAATTAATCGTAAGAATCCCTGTATGTTAGTAACACTAGGAAGGAACATGTGAGTGACTATTTAGATTTTAGTTACTATTTAGGAAACACTTCTTTTCCTTTGATATATGACTAGTTTAGAATCAAGGCCAATAGGATAGAGTATAGTCTAAAAATGCTCGAGTGCTTTCTAGTGTTTATTATTTGTAACATACCAGATATCTAGTTTTGAAATTACCCTGTGTTAGTTATCAGCTAACTTTGTCTAAATATTATGTGGGATTCTACAAACATCAGAGTAGTCAAAATTCCTCAGCTTGAAGAATCTGACACACGTTTTCTATGTATCAGATCTTCTCTATATAAGAAACATTCTGAGAACATGCTCTTATGATTAAGTGTATGGGCAAAAGTGATAATTTATACATGCAGATAAGGTGAATAAAGAAGTAACTTTCATTATGTAGCATTTTAACTTTGTAGACCATTTAAAGTATTTTTTTAAGTTAATTTATTTATTTTGAGAGAGACAGAGATGATGCAAGCAGTGGAGGGGTAGAGAGAGAGAGAGAGAGGGAGGGATAGAGAGACAAAATTCCAACCAGTTTCCACTCTGCCAGTGCAGAGCCAGATTCAGGGCTCAAACTCTGGAAACTGTGAGATCATGACCTGAGCCAAAAGCAAGAGTTGGACACTCAACCGAGTCACCCAGTGCCCCTAATTTAACATATTTTAATACTAAATGTTGGGGCGCCTGGGTGGCTTAGTCGGTTAAGCGTCCGACTTTCGCTTAGGTCATGATCTCACGGTTCGTGGGTTCGGGCCCCGCGTCGGGCTCTGCGCTGACTGCCAGCTCAGAGCCTGGAGCCTGTTTCAGTCTGTGACTCCCTCTCTCTCTGACCCTCCCCTGCTCGTGCTGTCTCTCTCTCTCTCTCCTAGAAATAAATAAAAACCTTAAAAAAAATTAAAAAAAAATACTAAATGTTGTGGCTCTACAGTCTGACTTGGTTACATTTTGCATTTTACAGAGAAGGAAACTGAGTCACTCAGTTATGATCTTACTGGTTTGCTACTTCCTGGAAATTTTATCTCCTGCTCCAAAGCACAGATTTATTGAGACCCCACTATGGACAAGGAACAGGAACGGATGCAAAGTGATGGACATGTTCCTTATGGATAAGATGGTTACCACTTAGATGGAGTGGTGCAACATCTGTACAAGAAATTTATTAGCAATATACAGTGGTACACAGTAAATATTAAAAGAAAGGTCTGATCAGTAAGCACTAAGAGGTTTGTGAAAAAAAAAAGAGAGAGAGAGAGAGAGAGAGAAGAAGGGTAAGGGAGCACCAGAAACTGGAGTTATTAAAAAAAAAAAAAAGGCTTTATGGAAAAAGTAAGACCTTGAACTGGGCTTTAAAGGAATTGAGGAGAATGGGGCACCTGGGTGGCTCAGTTGGTTGAGCATCTGACTTCCGCTTAGGCCATGATATCACAGTCCATGCGTCTGAGCCCCATGTTGGACTCTGCTGTCAGCTCAGAGCCTGGAGCTGCTTCGGATTCTGTGTCTCCCTCTCTCTCTGCCCTCCCTACCCCCCAACTCACAGTCTTTCTCTCTGTCTCTCAAAAATAAATAAACATTAAAGAAAAAATTTTTTTAAAGAATAGAGGGGCACCTGGGTGGCTCAGTAAGCTAAGTGTCTGGTTCTTGATTTTCACTCAGGTCATGATGTCACAGTTTGTGGGTTTGAGCCCTGCATCAGGCTCAGTGCTGTCACTGCAGATTCTCTCTCTCCCTCTCTCTCTCTCTCCCCCACCCTCACCTGCATACACATTCTCCTTCTGTCCCTCTCTCTCTCAAAATAAATAAATAAACTTAAAAAAAAAAAAGAATCAAGAAGGCTTAAGTCCCATATTATAAAGGGGTGGCTCAGTTGGTTAAGTGTCCGACTTCGGCTCAGGTCATGATCTCATGATTCATGAGTTCGAGCCCTGCATCAGGCTCTGTGCTGACAGCTAGCTCAGAGCCTGGAGCCTGTTTCAGTCTGTGACTCCCTCTCTCTCTGACCCTCCCCTGCTCACGCTGTCTCTCTCTCTCAGAAATAAATAAAATATTAAAAAAATAAAATAAAATAAAATAAAAAGTTTTCTTTACATTTATTTTTGAGAGACAGAGCATGAGTGGGGGAGGAGCAGAGAGAGAAGGAGACACAGAATTCTAAGTAGGCTCCAGGCTCCGAGCTGTCACCACAGAGCCCGACAAGGGTCTCGAGCTCACAAACACTGAAATCATGAACCAGAGTCAGATGCTTAACCGACTGAGCCACCCAGGCACCCCAATTCTCAGTTTTAATATGTATCGAACATCCCTTATAGTGCCAACACTGTCCTAGATGCTGCCTCTCTTCACCATCTCATTTAATCCCCAAGATAAATTTGATTAGGTATCAGTTTTTATATGTACATTACAGATGAGGCACAGAGAGGTAAACACCTTGCCCATGGTTACATAGCTAACACATGGCAGAGCAAACACTATGAAAGTCAGAAAACAGGTGTAATATAGGCAAGCATGAGGGAGAGCACAGAACAGAGCAAGTGTTCGTGACACAGTGAGAAGCATGAGCTGTAGAGTGGCAGTGTCAAGGAGATAACACCTTCCATAGGACATGAAGTATGTTCTTACTGTGCTAGAAATCAATCCCAGGTCTGGCCAGCTTTGGATCTCTAAACAGGTGAACGCGAACTGTATGGGTGAAAGAAAGTGATCTCAGGGTCAATGAAGCTGAATATGAGAATAGAAGTGTCATGACCAGCTGCAGTAGTGATTACAACATGCTCTCTTACTTTAACTTACTGGGCACTGATACCAATTGGAATCTTGACTTTATATTAAACAGTGTCCACATGTGTTTTGTATGTGACAGAAGGCGTTTTTAGTTCACCCCTTGAGACTAAACAGAGTATTTTATACATAGACACACACAGACACAGACACATAAATACACACACACAAATATACTCTAGGTGACTGGTTAGAGAGTGACCAGAAACTACCATGTACTCATACAGTAGTCTAGGCTCACCAGTGTCCAGGATTATGTTATGTTTTTATCCTCATGGGCAGACCTGAGATTTGATTTGGTTGGCTCTAAACCTGAACATCCCAAGGATGACTCAAGCCCACTCTATGAAGACTGGGATTTCAAATATTGAGGATAGGAACCCCAAGAGAGATCCATCCAAAAGCTTTGTGTCAAACAAGAGTTCTGAGTGTAAAGGGTAAGGAAGGAACAACACCAATCCACGATAGGGCCTGCAGACCAGAAGTGGATCCATCTTAAAATAGAAATTCTCATTTTTTTTCTTCATTTTCTGCACCTGTTATCTATGTTAAACCCTTTAAGCCCAATGCTTCTGCCTGGCAGTAATTGCTGGCTTTTAGGCAAATAGAGAATGTTTACATATGCTAAAATATTCATTTCATGATTACTTAATTGTTAATTGTCTATCCAGTCTTTTTGTCGCTTATTCTTTTTTTCTTTAGATGTATCCTTTACAATTTTAGATGAGGGTCAAGGGAAAGGGGAAATGAAACCACATCTAAAATAAATATTAGGACTCACAAAAATTGGACGAGGTACATAATTAACACTGTATATATATTGATCAAGATTATGATTTGAAATTATATTTTGATGAGAAGGCAATGTGGGTTAGCACATTAACTTTGGCTTGGAATGGACCTGAATTTGAATCCCAGCTCTATCTCCTATCTTGAACTTGAGTCTGGAAACCATCACCTTCTCTTCTTCACTTTCTTAAATAATGGAAATACTAACTTTCTCAGGTTTCTGTGAAGATTAAAAACTGTAATCTATATTAAATGTCTGACACATGGAAGTGCTGCTTCACACCTGGCTATTCATGGCTCTAGTAATTACGGACAATTAGAAACTGGCTGTAGATTATACTTTTATTAAATGGTTGAATGGGTTTCTATTGCTGTAGGTTTCATTGGGCTATATTATAAGCAGGACTATAGCTTCAATGACTGTCCACTGATAATTAGGCATTATTAAAAGTTGTAATAAGTCCTGCAGTATTCTGGTCATTATCCTTAAACTATTATACTAAAAATAGCCATTTTTAGGTGAACTAGAACATTTATTTTCCACCTGTTAGATGCCTATACTCCATTTAGTTGTTAAAAAGAATGTGGTAATAAAAACAGGAAAAAAAATGAACACTTCAAACCCATCATGTTGCATATTATCTTTCTTAGCTGGAACTGAGAAGAAAGAAGCTGATTTTAAATCACTATCCATAGATTTTAATGTCCATGTTGTACCCATACTCAGAGCTCTGAATAAGTTAATATTTTCCAGAAGTATATAATATTTTACCAAGATATAATTCAGGCCCAGTAAATTTCTTACATAGCATGTTCATCATTTTCAAGAACTATAATTAAGAAGCCTGCTCAGTATTTGGCAACTAAAACAGTGATCTAATTGGGCTGATTGTTCAAGCTAATTTCTCACCCCTGGTACGGGCCTACCTATTAGCAAGCAAAGATTCCGTCCTTGACCAGCTTTGTCTGTCTCCAAACTGGAGAATACAGTTCACAGACTGAGCTCCTCAGGCAGAACCTGGTTTGGAATTTCACTGATGTAAGAAATACACAGAAATCCCTGTTCTTTTCTTTCATAAAGTTTCCAACCTGGTTTTAAAATGCACACGGATGCTTCTGGCATCTATAAAGTCGGTAAGGACAAGTTTTTCTTTTTGCTTCCTTTTTAGTGAAACGGTAAAGTGAGGTTCAGTGTTCTGTTAACTTGGAATCACACATCAGCCGGAGAGACTCTCTGAGAGTCTCTGGATAAGGTCTTCACATCAGGCAAATTGAGGTTCAAAGACTTGTGTGGAAGCTAGAGCCCTGCATTGGAAGTCGTGGCCAGCAATTTTTTTTGCCTCCTATAATTTTTATCTTTTATTTTATTTAAAAGAAATTGAATTCCCTTTCTATCTTTTATCCCCTTTACAGAACCTATCGGGAAGACATTAGATGTGTCCATAAATTGAAGGACGTCATATCAGCTATGACAATGGTTGGGAAGAACAACAGATTATTAATGCTTCTCTGTACTTCAGTAGCCAAAAGTTCAAGGGCTGTTGGTTCCTCTTCTCTTTCCACAGTATTTTGGATGCATGCCAGGAACCATCTTTGATGGTGTGAAAAACACCAAGTAATTGAAAACTTAGAACTCTCATCCTGTTTTGTTAGATAATTACAACTTCAAAAAAATATAATATTTTCTTCCCCCTTCCCACCAACCATTTATCTGGGAAGCAAGTTATTAGCAACTTCAGAACTGCTCAGTGGAGCTCGGGGAAAATGGTATTATATATGAGGAAATGCAATTGGGATAATAAAAACAAAGACTTCACATTATAATCTCTTCCAAGTCATCCATTTTATAGAAAACATTTTGGTAGCATAAAGGTGCACAGGTTTTCAAGACTTTTCCTCTTCCTTTTTTTAACAGATTTAAAGTCGAACAAAAATTAGACTTCAAAGAAGCTTTGTATTCTTTGAATATAACTGAGATATTTAGTGGTGGCTGTGACCTTTCTGGAATAACAGGTAGTATGATAAATACGTCTTATATTATTATGTTAATATGTTTTCCTGGTAATTCTGTTAACTGACTGATCTGAAAGAGCATTCAGCCCCAGAAAACACATACACGATGACTAAATGTCATAGTCATGTTGAGCTGTCTGTAAACAAGCACTTTATTTTGCATTTAAGTCATTTTCCTTAATGAAAGTCAGAAAGCATTTTGGAATGTGAGATAAGCCGTCTATCCATGCTTGTAATAAAACTGTGTAGGTAAAGTATTATAGGGGCTTTTATTTCAGCCCTGTTTGGATTTCCTTATCTGAATAATGGAAATTACAACTTCGAGTCTCTCCTCTAAGCAGAGCTAATAAAACTCTTATAAACCCATTTGCAAATGTTAATTTGGTAATATTGGAGCCCATGAAATAGGCACCCATAAGCTGCTGGATGATGAACGTAACCTAGAAACTGTAATGCCACAGCTTGCAGATTTAGCTGGAAACTAACCACACATCCGAGGAGATGGAGCCTTTATGCTAACTCACACCTGGGAAACCGCACTTGGCTAAGAAGCTCACTCACACAACAAAGCCCAAGACAATCTTTTATTTTTTCTTGTCCTGGCAGTACCCACTAGTTCAACAATAACTAGCTAAAAAGAAAAAAAATGGACAAAGAGGGCCAATATGTCTCCAGTTTCTTACCTGCTTTTAAAGTCAGGCTTCAGTTTTATAAAAAAGGGCCTAACCATAAAAGCTTGTCTGTCTGATGGGGTTTTGTATCATCACATGGAAATATTGTATATTCCTATGTAAATTTCTGGGTTTTAGAGAAGTATTCATTAATCTATTCACTCATCAATTATGCAGGTAAATGAATGGAATGAGTGAGCTTTCCTGGTGGAGGAGGTGGGTGGGGTACACTGGTGACAGATGTTCATTATTACCTTCACACATGATTTAGCTACTTGTTCTCACACTGACAGATAGATCTGACTTCTCTGACAATTTCATCAACATCAGGAATGAGGCAGTCGACGTTAAATACTGCAGCACGATGCTATCTAAGTGTGCCCTGGAACACAGCCACTTCGCCAACCTAAAATAAACCAAGCCATTTGTCAAGCACCTCTTCCTGTTAGACTTCTTTCTGGCCTTCTGAAGCTCCCTTGCTATATCTCAGACATTTAAAACAGCCGCTCATCCTGCAAATCTTCAGGGATTTGTGACTTCTATAAAATTTCCTTTTATAGGCAGATTTATCACGAAAAGACCTCCAAAATGCTTTATAAAAGAATTTGTGCAAGTGGATAACCTTAAGTAGAGAAAAACAAATATCTAACACTTTCTGCTCTTTCTCTCCTGAGTTGCCTATTTGAATTGCTTTAACTGCTTTGGTTCTGTCTTGCTGCCTGAAATAAAATAGCCACTGGCCCTACATTTGGACATTAGGAAAACAGTAAATTCCCTGCTATCCCTACATACCATTTGTACAATAAACATTCACTAAAAGTCCAACACTAGTGCCGTGGGATATTTACACAAGAGCTACTCTCCTAGACTTATGTAATTCACAAGTTTTGAGTGAAATGTTTTCAGACAGTTACTTTGTAAACCTGGAGATATATTTGACTTCACACAGTTATTACTTCTTCCATTACCTTTAGTAAAATATTTAACCTTTCTGAGCCTCAACTTTCTAATTTGTTAAATGAGATAATAAATTCCAGTGGTAAAAAAAAATGGAAGGATGTATGTAAATCTCCTCATTCAACATCTGACACAGAGTAGATGCTCAATAAATGCTAAATGCAAAAAAAAAAAAGTGGGCACACTAATATTTATTTGGGTATCTTCTAGCAAAGCTGTAAAAAGTTTCTCCTCCTCTTAATCGAACAAAGATGTACTTGGAATTTTCATAGAAAAGGAAAAAATAATATTACAAACCAGAGAAATCAGTGAATTTATGGAGTCTAGATTCCTTACTCATCTATTGTCTGTCAAGTCCCATTGTTTTCCTGAGACCAGGCCCACTTTGTGGTCAGACAGGATACATGAGACCAGAAGCCTAGTCTAATAGCCATGGAGTCACTTGATCTGGTACCAGTGCTGAAGTGAAGTGAAATTCTCTGCTCCATCCCAACATGCTTTTTGTTCTTCACCCTTGCCTTGGTATGGGGCTCTAGGTCGTCTACTCTGGGCGCCATATGTGAATCTTGCCTTATTTCAAGTAGTCCTCAGGAAAGAACACACTTAACTTACCCAACCTTATAATAGACCATTCTATTGCACTTCAAGATGTGTATGCCCCCCTTTTCCATCTCACAGGTCTCTGCCGCTGGACGTATTCATATCCTTTGATTTATTTGTTTGACAAGTATTTATTCTTTGCCAAATACATGCCAGGAAGTTTTCTAGGGATGCATAAAATGGACAGAGTTCCCCTTCCAGTGAAGTTTATATCTGCTGATGAATAATTAACAAGTAATTAGTTAATTAAATAGTGAGGTGATGGATGCTGTGAATTAACTAAAATAGCATCATGGAATAAAAGGTGATTAGGTCAGATAAAAGCTGACTTAGGGCCGGGAAGAGAACACTGGATTGGGAAGTAACATTTTGGGAGGACCTAAAGAACAAGGGAGCTAGTCAAGGAAAATTCTGGAGAAGGGGGGTTTATGTAGGAGAGTTAGAGTTCATGCCTTCATACCTGACCTTGAGCTGGAGCTACTGCCTGAGGAGAGGAGAGTAGCAGAGATAATCAGGGGCCCAGATAAATTCATCACAAGCAATTTGGAGTTTATTTTTAGGGAGCCATTTTTTATGTAAATATCCCTTTGATGACTTCTCTCTATCTTGCCTGAGGGCCTCTGCCTTTCTGTAAGCTGTCACAACTGGTTCCCCAATAGTAAGGTATTTCTTCCTGAATCCTTCTAAATCTGGTGGTCTGGCTGGAGTCTGACTCATCACATCAGCTTTCTCTCTCAAGAGAGACAGAGCTCCCTTTTCTCCTTTCTCTTCAAGATTCCAGGCCCCTCGTCCTTCCTCCACCTTCTGGCCCCAACTGAACGTATGACCATGTTTCTGCGGTCTCTCTGGGGAACGCTGTCAAACCTAAGTGGTCCTGACACAGCAGGAACGGCTGATGGCTTCTGAACTTGTGGCTTCACATCCCCCTTCTCAAGGAGACTAGCCCCACAGGACACAAGATCAGAAACGCTTCACACACACATCAGTTCCACCAAGGGGAGATGAGGGGCATGTTCTCTCAGCTTGTATCCACACCGGAAGAGAATGTTGTAAGACACTATCTTAACACTGGGAAATTTGACAGGTTTTAAAGCGTAGCTCTGAAGTGATTTTGTAACAGATGACACAAAAGCTCTTTAGACTTTCACGGCCTCACCAGTCTTGAAAGAAAGTAAATTTTGTTTTAAAGTCAGATCACAACTGAGTACAGAGTTTGAAAGGCAAGTTGGCTTTGAGGTTGAATACATAGGGTGGGATTAATTCAAATCTGCAAAGCCTCTTTCATCTTGTCTGTAGACCATAGCTAAGGGGGAGGAAACCTTCTGTCCATACAAATATTTCACTTAGTGGGATACCTGATTTGAGGCTTATCCTGTTCTGTCTTTTCTTTTGTATCTGGGCTAAACTCGATCTCTCTCTCTCTGGGTCTCTGTACCATTTCTGCAAGAGCTAAACCTAAACCACCATCATCTATAGCAAATTAAGTAACTTGGAGTGAGTTTGGGGCTTTTTATCTTCTTCCTTTTCTTTGTTCGTTTGAAAATGGGTCCCAACGAGTAGTGGCTCTGACATTTTAGTCCTTAAATACACTCTCATATTTTCCAACAGATTCAGCTGAGGTGTTTGTTTCCCAAGTCATGCAACACGTTTTTTTTGAGATAAATGAAGATGGGAGTGAAGCTGTGGCGTCGACTGGTAGGACAATGGTTTCATGAGCAGCCGTGAGAACAGACTTGGGGGAGAATTTGTGGCATTAGGGCACTGGCGTTTCTGCGGTACTCAGATCTCCCATTTCCCTCCTGCTGTCTAGTACATTATAGGAAAACAAAGAGAAATTGGTTGTATAAGCTATTTTTGCATCTCTGCGGCCACCACTTAATAAAAAAAGAAGAGAAAGGATTTGGTTAGGAGATGAGGCCCATCTACTGATATTTGCTTATTTGTAAATGGGATTTTACCTGCCAGTGAGGAGATAGGACCTGCGGAGGAAACTGTGGGCTGGCTCAAACATGAAATCATTATTGTCCAGGAATGCTTACTCTTAAGGGATTGTATTAATTTCATTCTTCTATTACATCAGGTAAGTCCCTACTCTTCTCATATGGTTTTCGTCATTACCTCTATGCCAGTGGCTCTCAAACTCAGCTGCACATTAGAATCACCTGGAAAGCTTTTTAAAATCCTATGCCCAGTCCACCTCCTAAAATAATTAGTGCCTCTGAAGATGCAATCCAAACTCTGACATTTTCCTCTGTTTCCCTACATGGTTTAAATGTGTATCCAAGATTGAGAACCATTGCTCTCCAGTGGCTTCCGGCCACTTGCTCCGGCAAGAGTAGTGCCTAGACCGGCCACATCAGCATCACTTGGGAACTTATTAGAAATGCACACCCTCTGGCCCAACCCCAGACCTACATAATCAGAATCTTTGTTTTCCAAGGTCTCTAGGTGATATGTGTACACATTACACTGTGAGAACCACTCCGTTTGATAGATTTCCTTGAACGAATGGCATTTTGAATAATATCTAGGCTGCATACACGTGATACTCAAAAATAATTGGAGGAAATTTCATTAGAAATGCAAAAGCCACTTTGATGAATGTCTCATAAGTCTGTTTTAATTCTTCACACTCTTCTGATCTTATCTAATATGTAAAAGATAGGCACCCTTTAAACCATCTTATTGATACATTTCTATAGATTTATATCCATGGCACTAATTTCTCGGTTAATTTGTAATGCTGTGTAGTGCTAATGGATTTTGACATCTGAATGGGTCACATTAGACTCCCACTACCATTCTGTCATCTCCTGAAGGACTTTGCATTACTGTGCTCGAGGAACTTAAATTGGAGGAGATGGGGTATTTCAATCTTGGAGAAATAAAAAAGTTGCATTGAATGAAGTGTTGGCTTATGTAGACAAATTTTCCAGCTGTTTTTACATAAAAGTCCTGACAGATCATCATCTGATCCTCTCATTATATTGGTGAAGAAACAGGCCCACAATGTGAAGTGGGTTGCCAAGGGCCATACTGGTAATTGACAGCAGAGTATGAACTCTAATCAGGTTCCCTGACTTCAGGTTCAGAGCTCTTTCTAGTATCACCCACTGCCTCTGTTGTTAAGTTTAGAGTTCTCTAAGAGGCCATAACAATCATTCAGGGATCAGCAGGCACCCTGATGTATTACACATCCAAATAGTTTTTAAGTGTGAGCATTTTGACTTTTAGGCATCTGCTCATTGGAGGCTCAAGAACAAAAAAAGCTCCAGCTTCACCCAAATGAGAACAACAGTGACACTGACTAGGCTTTTTTGTATTCTCTCATCAATTCAGCCGTAATTTGCTTGAGTACATAATTGCTTGCATTTGCTGATAATTTGGGCATCATAGCCCCGATATTTCAGGTAGGAGGGTGCCATGCATTTTGTATTTTGTGCTTGATTTTGAAGAGGATAACAATATGGCACCCCAAAATTAGCCACTTTGTCAGAAGGGTTGTTTTGAGCTGGAGAAAACTGAGAAACAGCACATTAAAAAGAGCTCTCTGCTCTCCCTTGGTCTGCCCAAAAGCAGGACATGCATTTCCTTGTGAAGCTGTCTCTTTTCTTCTCTCCCATATCGGGAGAAGAAGAACAACCTTTACCACAGAAGATGAAAACTGGCAGTGAAATGAGTCTGCATAACAAACCCTACTGCATAACCCTCTCATACCATTAATTTTCCCTATATATTTACCTTCCCACAAGTTATTGCCCCCAGAAGCAGAAGCATGCCCCACTTCTGTTTTTTGTTTGTTTGTTTGTTTGTTTCTTTTTTTTGGCCGAGTCTCTTCTCCACAATTTACCACACTTTGTTAAATGGGTAAATAAGCTCTCAAGGTTAACATTTTTGGGAGTATTTACTTCTTCTCTGTGAAGCTCCTCTGGAGACATATAATGAACCATTTTTTCTGTTAATGTCTTTTGTCAGTTTAATTTGCACACCCCAGTCACAAACAAAGAGTGTAGAGGACACATTATTTTCCTTCTCTACCATTATTTTTCAATGCTGATCATTCATGTTGTATTTCTTAAAATGATTTTTTTTCATGACTCTGAAAAACTTGTGTGAAAACATTGCAGTATTGGTAAAGAAAACATCTGAATTCAGTGTAGAAATAGGAAAATATCCAATCATTTAAATTTACCCACTCTAAATGTTGGCAAATGCTACAATGGAGCCACATGATATAAATTATCATAGTAAATAATTATTAAAGGCAACAAATCTCTGTTTCTAGTCATATAATAAAAACCCCATATTTATAGTACAAAGCCTAAAAGCTCTGAGAAGAATGATTCTGGAAAAGTTTTAAAAAAATAAATTTGAACTCAGATGTGATTACCACAAGCCTGAACAGCAAAAGTAAAGTACAAACATATCTGGGTAGGAATTAAGAGTTGAAACCTTATAAGAATAAACCATATAATATAAATAAAAAGTGAGCAGAAAAAAGAAGAAAATTTTCAGCTGCTTTCACTAAATTGAATCGAGTATCTGGCTTTCTTCTTCACTGAACATAAATGTGAAGTTAGAATTATTCCATGAATAATCCAATATTTGTTCTTCTGCCCTTTGATTTTTAAATTTATTCTAAATTCCTCTGCATTTTGAAACTGGTTCTTTTTTTCCCCTACATGTTAACTCCTAAAGCAAAATTACTTTTCCTGTCTACAAAAAAGTATTATGGATATATTTTCTTTACTCATTCTTAATGTGAACATCTAACTATCTGTTGTCTCTGTTTCATAGGCGTGAACATCCCTGTGATTATGAGTCTGGCTCAAAACCAATTTATAGCAAATCATCCATTTCTGTTTATTGTGAAGAATAGCCCAACAGGTATCTTTTGGAGAATTCTCTGGGGGTAACTGCTTACATTAAACAGACCTAGTTCTACCTGCTATTTGGTTTTTATTTTAAGTTTATTTATTTATTTTGAGAGAGAGAGAGAGAGAGAGGGAGAGAGAGAGAGAGCTCTTCTGAGACGGAGAGGGACAGAGAGAGAGAGAGAATCAGCACAGAGCCTGATATGGGGCTTGATCTCTTGAACTGTGAGATCATGACTTGGGCCAAAATTAAGAGTCAATTGCTTAACTGACTGAGCCACCCAGGTGCCCCTGGCTGTTAACTGTAATCTATATATCTGAGATCATTTATTGCTTCAATTTATTAAATTTATTGCAATTTAAAAAATTTATTCTTTCAGTGGCTATTTGTTGAGTGCCTCTTTTATACCAGGTATTAGATTTTAGAGGTGACAGGGGTTTAAAATAGGGTAGTGGTAGTAATAGCTGCCAACACCGCTATTATACACACTAGCCATTTTAAATACCCATCTAAGCTAACACCATCCCAACAGCTTAGGTATTTGACCAATAACAACACAGAAGCTCAGAGAGAGGTTATGCCATTTGTCTGAGGTCATACAGCTGGAAAACGGCAGAGGGGAGATAGAACCTGTTTGTCTTGGAAGACAACTCTCTGTGATGTCACTGCAGGAGTGGAAATTGGGAGTTGCACATTGTGAAATTTTCAGAGGTACATTCCCAAAGAAGAAGTGACTAGCTATGAACTTGAGTGGGAGGGAGAGGTCAAATATATGCAAATATATGCAAATCTCCACTGTGGGCTGTTGGTGAAAGATGATGCAGTTATAGCCACAAAAGGTAGAGGTAGTTGTGGATTGGATTGCATTTGACACAATCTCAACAGGTGGAGTGTTTGGTCATGGGCTCTGCACACAGTGTCAGTATCCCTGGAGACTGAGTGTGAACATGGGCATCAAACTGGGCTCAAGTTCCAGCTCTGTTAACTACTAGTTGTAAGACAGGTCAGTTATACCTCCTAAGCCATATTCTCTCCACCTCCAATTTAAGCATGATATTAGTACTCATCTCCTAAAGTAAAAGAATATATGAAGCCTGTAATACTATGCCTGACACATAGTATTCATTATGAATAAATCAACAACTATAGATGACTGAATGACTGAATACATGAAGGAAGGAAGGAAAATGGAAAAGTTGCTCTGTATAAATTGAGTTACATGGGAAAGAGACATAGTTAATTTCAGATCTGAATCTGTTAGATTAGTTAATGATGATGCTGATACTTTTGGCCCCCTAACAGATATTCCAGTGTCTATTTTTAGGCTCCATGAAATCAGTGCTGAGTGATCCTTTCAAAAGTTATATCTTGGAAACAAAGAGGCAGTTTTAAATTTGCTGAGATTGCATTAACACAACTTTAATCCCAGTGGTGGATGTGTCAGTGTTAAAAGATATTCTAAGAATGTCATTTGATCTATAGGTCTTTAACCTTTGTACAACTCTAATTTCTCACAATTAGTATATAATTATCAAGTATGGAGAACAGAAAGAAATGGAGCTGCGTTGGACATCAGTGTATAAGGAAATAATTTAGAATAATGATGTTTGACTCTCAATTTTCTAAGTTGATGACCACGGCCATGTAATAGCTATCCGTCAAGCAGCAGTGAGAATTCAAACCCCCAAATAATCCATTTATTTATTTTTTTGTGATAATGCTTAACTGTCAGACCTTAATGGCAATTTCTACTGTTTCGTGATCTTCATTGTAATGAGACTTTCTAAACTGGGATTACTCCCTTAAAGTATTGTTTAAAATGAATGGCTACTCATTTATTGGGGGCTGTAAATCATTGCCATATAAAATGTAGATTGGGCTATTATCTTAAGACAATATACATTCAGTGATTTGTTTATTTTCTTCTCACAAATGAACTGAGGAAATTATTGACGTTGATGAAAATGGTGCCTTAGCATAACATAGTAAACTACTAAGTGGCTTAACACGTTACATAAAATATATTCATTTGATGATTTCTGAAGTATGAAGATGAATGATTTTAGATTTATATAATCAATTTTTATCTAGATTTAATATTTTCTTTCATTCAAACAGTCCTCTTTTGCAAAATCCAAGCATTATTTGTATTTTTCTATCATGTTAGTCTCATATATCAGTATATTCACCCGAAGCTCCTATTAAGCCAAACTTGCAGGGAAATGAAGAATACTTTTTTTCTTCCTTTAGGCTGAGGGTGTAGACCTGTGTTAGAGATTTTCAGAAGAAAATTGTGAAAGATGCTACATGAAATGTGCCATTTCTTAGAGAGTGAATTATGATTCTAAAACTGACAGTACTCCACACACAATAAAAAGTATATTGTGTTTAGAATTCTTTCAGGTTTTGGGTTTGAAGAAGCAGACTGCAGTAAATCTGTTAAGAAACACTTCTTCTGGCTTTGGTTATGCTATTGTATTTTAGTATTAGATGATAAAAGTTGCTTCTATCTGATGGTGATGTATGAATATGTTGATTAAATATGGGGGACATCTCTTTGAGAAGGGAGAATGTAGAGAAACATGAAAACAATCATTTCTGCTTCAGCCTACCTCTATATCCATTCCTGTTATGTCTGACAAGAGTTAGCTAATCCATCCAATTTAGTGGAGAATAGATTGGTGACTTCATATGGACTCTATTCAAAATGTGGTTCTCGTTGGTCAAAGAAACAGATTGAAAAGACTGAGACAAATGGCTTTTACGTAATGTCTTCTGCTTCTGAGTATTTAAAATTTTAAATTATTGCCTTCAATTATGAGGTTAGTTTCCATAAAAGTGACTTTAAAAATTTCCCAAACAATTCCAATAAGCATTTTAATGCTGTAGAGTTATAAATATACAACCATCATTGCTGATTCCTATTGTGACAAAATCCTGGGAAAGTTATTTATGTGTTTCCATCTATCTGAAAAACAGGAGTATTTATTTTATTTTTCTTGAAGTTATTTTGACAATTTTGAGGTTAACTATTATTGATTATAATCATAAAATGAAAAAACCTACTGGAGATTATATCTATTTCCATGTACTGCCTCTCCTAAGAATGTCTGTCTTCGGACTTAACACTGTAGAGTTAATGAAAAAGAACTATTATTTCAAATACATTTCAGTATAATTTTCATTAGCTTTAAACTTATGTAAAATTTATTTTATCGCTTTTGAAATTCACATTTATTAGTTTTCTCTCTATATATGTGTGTTTATAATTATATTACTATAATTTATTATTATTTATTTATTTGATATATATTTGATATATATCAAATAATTTATTTGTTTTATATATATATATATACACACACACACAGACATATATACATACAGTGTGCTCTTGGGTTTGGTGGTAGATTATATACACACACACACACACACACACACATATACATACAGTGTGCTCTTGGCTTTGGTGGTAGATTCCCGTGATTCATTGCTTACATACAACACTCAGTGCTCATCTCAACAAGTGCCCTCCTCAATGCACGTCACCTATTTCCCTCTCTCCCCTACCCCCACATAAACCCTCAGTTTGTTCTTCATATTTAAGAGTCTCTTATGGTTTGCCTCCCTCTCTGTTTGAAACTATTTTTTCCCTTTCCTTTCCCCCATGGTCTTCTGTCAAGTTTCTCAAGTTCCATTTATGAGTGAAAACATATGATATCTGTCTTTCTCTGACTGAGTTATTTCACTCAGCATAATACTCTCCAGTTCCATCCATGTTGTTGCAAATGGCAGGATTTCATTCTTTCTCATTTGCCAAGTAGTATTCCATTGTATATATAACCCACATCTTATTTATTTATTTATTTATTTATTTATTTATTTATTTCTGAAAGAGAGAGAGAGACAGTGTGATCGGGGGCGGGGGGGTCAGAGAGAGAGGGAGATACAGAATCTGAAGCAGGCTCTAGGCTCTGAGCTAGCCATCAGCACAGAGCCCAATGCGGGGCTCGAACCCACAAACCATGTGATCATGACCTGAGCCGAAGTCAGAGGCTTAACCGATTGAGCCACCCAGGCACCCCATAACCCACATCTTCTTTATCCACTTATCAGTTGATGGAAATTTGGGCTCTTTCCATAATTTGGCTTATTGAGAGCACTGCTATAAACATTGGGGTACATGGGCCCCTATGAATCAGCACTGCTGTATCCTTTGGATAAATTCCTAGTAGCGTTATTGCTGGGTCATAGGGTAGTTCTATTACATATGTCTGTAAGGAATGTAAAAGGCAAGGCAACACTTGGCATTGATCCATTCAAGCTACTTCTCTTACCCTAATTGAAAAGAAAGGTGAATGGATTTTTGACACATCCCTCATTTCTGCTTTGTCCTCTAGTTCTAGGTTCCCTTTCACCTGCAAACACAGAATGGTTGGATTCAGGTGTTTATGTGCGTGCTGTGTATAATATCACCTCAGTGAGGATTTAAAAGCACTAGCAATAGAAAATACTGTTTTTTTTGCAATGAGCTTTGATTCCGAGCTGAAGGAAGACATCTGAGAAGCTGCACTCTTAACCCTAAGGGCTTACGTTACATGCATAAAAATGCCTTAAATTTAAAACTGCAAGTGCCTTAAATTTAAAACTCTACCATGCTCATCACCATTTCATTATATTATGTTTGCCTCTATATTTAGAAGAACACCTCTCTGCTACTTTATTTTTGCCTTCCTGTATGAAAAACAGGACTGATGCATTTTCCATGACAAGCTGTTGTCGGTGTTAATTTACTTCATAAATTAGCGGAAAATTATTAATAATGATATATTTATGTATTTTAGACAAAGGAGAGGGTTTCACTGTTCAACATTGCCTATTTATCTTACAGATAAATAAAAGACTAAATGATTTGTTAAAATATAGAAAGACTAATTATTATCAACTTTTTTCTTCAGTAATTCCTAGGTTTTTTTTCCTTTTCCTAGACTCAATTTTGTTTATGGGAAAGGTGACAAATCCTGACACCCAGAAAATGAAGGGAAGAGATTTGGATTCACTGTAAATGAAAAGCACAGCCTCAGAATATAAGGTGATTCCTGAAAAATAGTTGATCAGTGAAATATCATCGCCTTGCAAATACTTCCTACACATCTTTTTCTGTTTTAACTGTATCTATATTAATCTGTACTAACATAGACATGTATTAATAAGGGAAATTACTAATAAATGATATTGTTCATTTAATGTTTCTGGTCTTTCTGTATGTTTTATAAGGTCTATATGAGTCAAAAGCAGAGAATTTACATAAAATGTTACTTATTAGTGTGTTAGAACAATTTTGTCCAAGATATCTTTGATAGCAGATTCCTATCTTGGGTATCAAAGTCTCTGTATTCCTCAAAAATTGGATCATCTGACCTCCATGTATAGCAGAATCCAGACTGTGCAGAAGTAAGGTCAAGATACAGAGTAGGCCTGATGTGTTTCTCTGGGTGCCATTTAAGACACAGAGATCTAGTATCTATGACCAGTAGATACACTTTAAGTATTTTACTAATCTTAATTTTTTTTTACTTTTTATTTTAATTCCAGTTAGTTAACATGCAGTATTATATTAGTTTCAGGTGTTCAATATAGTGATTCAACAATTCCATACATCACCCAGTGCTCGTCGTGACAAATGCACCCCTTACTCCCCATTACGTATTTCACCCATCAACTCATTCACCTCCCTTCTGGTCACCATCAGTTTGTTCTCTATAAGAGCCTATTTCTTGGTTTCTCTCTCTCTCTCTTTCTCTCTGTCCCTTTCTTTTGATGAATGGATAAAGAAGATGTTATCTATATAGAGAGAGTGGAGGAATATTATTCAGCGATTAAAAAAAATGAAATATTGTCATTTGCAATGATATGGATGGATCTGGAGAGTATAATGCCAGGTGAAATGAGTCAGAGAAAACAAATGCCGTATGATTTCATTCACATGTGAAATTTAAGAAACAAATAAGCAAAGGGAAAAAATCTTAATCTTAACTCCATGTATTACATTTAATATTTGCCATTGTTTCAACTCCTTTTAGGGCGTATCAATTTTTTTCTTCTGATTTATGCTTCAAATGTATAAGTAAAATAATGAGAACTTTTGTAAAATTTTCCTATACATGAAAGTGGCAGCTAAATTAGTGTGATTTAGGGAAGTTGACCTTCTAAGATTTTATAACACTGAACAAAAGACGTATTTGGGCCAAGATTGTAATCTGTAAAAATTAAATGCAGAACTCTTTCTCTGCCTACTCTGAAATGTCAGATCCAAATATTCAAAAGAATACTACATTCCAATGACTTGATAGAACAGGTTTCATTGTTTTTCCATTTTCATGTTAATGATGTAAAGTGTCCTTTTGTTTGTCTTGGCAGCTCTTAGCAGAGAATTTAATGAAAATGGCAACCCATTGTTGAGCTCTAATTACCTGTTAGGCACTGAAGTCAGCATTTAATCTACATTATGTTAAACATACTAAAAAACCCTGTTTTTATAATGTTACCCAATCTTACAGATGAGAAAACTATGGCTCAAAGCCAGCACATAAATTAGTCAGGGACATATAGCAAAATAAATATGGTGGCCTTTACTGTATTTCCAAGTTTGAAGCCCAGAATATCTGAGCTAGAAACTTGTGACCATAATCACTGAGTCATACTTCTTCTAGGTAAGCCCTTCCAAGTAGTACAGATCTTCCCCCTGAAACATTGTGCTAACCAGTCTCAAAAGTCTAGGTTTCTATTTACAGAAAAATCTAGAACAATACCCAAGACATTATGAAGACCAACTTTATAAGTAATTGGGATTGAATAAAACTATAACATAATTGAAAGCAGTGTTCCTTTTTCTAGACTGTCAACTTGAGCTTACTTAGCTATAGCATAGTAAGTGCTAATCTACATGTTAATAATATACCACAAGTTTGTTGCTCATCATGGAGCTGGTTTAAAAATATACTTCCACAATTCGGGAAGAGAAGAGTAATAGGCTAAGAGGAGAGGGGTTGTCTTTAAGTCTGTCCACTTTCCTGACTCCTTTGGACTGGTGAGCCTTAGGATCCTCTCCATGTGTAACACGTCAGTTTGCTCTGGAGAATTATCCATTCTTTCCAGAAGTATTAACTGAGCTACCACCTTGTTCCAGGAATTGTTCTGGGCACAAGGAATATACCAGTGAACAAATCTGATGAAGGTCTCTGCCTTCATGGAGCTGACATTTTACTGATGGCAGAAAGATAATAGCCAGTGAACAAAGAAAACAGGATAAGGAAATAAGAAGGGATTTATAAATGAGACTATGTCATGAGGTGACTGTCCAAGCTTTAAGTTAAATAGTTTCATAATGTTTCTAATGTATTTGCTTTTATTTAGTAAGATCTGCCAAATGTCTGCCTCAGCTTCCCTCGTCTAGTGCCTGATTTTGCGCTGTCAGATTTTTCTTCCCTGATTTCATGCTCTGTATCAGGTAGGTGTTACTTCTGCTTCAAAAGGAGAGCATTTAAGATTCTTATCAGAGAGGGTGTAGCTTTCTGGTTTGGGTTCAAGCTGAAAATCCCCTCTTTCCTCCCTTCCAGGTTCAAGAAACATAGTTGCCACAGCACTTTTAAGATTAAAACCTTTAATCTTTACCTTCAGGGCAATTAACCCAGTAGTTATTATAACTCCATATCACAAAGGTTAGAAATTTCTGGAACAGGGGCACCTGGGTGGCACAGTTGGTTGGTTAAGTGACTGACTTCGGCTCAGGTCATGATGTCATGCTCAAGTTTGTGGGTTCAAGCCCCACGTCAGGTTCTCTGCTGACAGCTCAGAGCCTGGAGCCTGCTTTGGATTCTGTGTCTCCATCTCTCTCTGACCCTCCCCTGCTCACCCTTTGTCTGTCTCTGTCTCTCAAAAAAAAATAAATATTAAAAAAAAAAAGAAATCTCTGGAACATATTTATAAAAATATATGTGTATATAAAATAAAATATATATAATAAATACTATTTATTATATATAAACATATATAATAAATAAGTATGAAATTATTTTCTTTGCCAAGCTATATAAAATCTTTAAGATTCACAACAGTACATAATCTATGTGGGATAAAAATATTGTCAAATACCCCTTAAAAAAGTCTAATCCATCACGTACATATCACATATACATTTTTTTTCCTCCTTGAGGCAAAATGGCTATTAAATGGAGTAGTATTTGGTGGAACTGTGGAGCTGGGTTTATTGACTTCACATAGTTATAATTCATGGAATATTTTAGGGGAAATAGTCTATTATTTTGGGCAGTGGGAACTAGAGATCAAAGACCTGAGATTTCTGTTTTGTGATAAGATCTATAGAATTTCATGAATTGGGTCATAATGATCTGGAAAACTTGAAAGACAGAAAGATTAGGCAGATTTCATTAGAAGTCAGTGATTTGGACTTCTGGAAATAAGATATTTTCTTTTTTAAAAATTTTTTTTACCATTTATTTATTTTTTGAGAGACAGAGAGAGACAGAGCATGAGCAGGGGAGAGGCAGAGAAAGAGGAAGACAGAGAATCTGAAGTAGGGTCCAGGCTCTGAGCTGTCAGCACAGGGCCTGACATGGGGCTCAAACTCACAAACCGCAAGATCGTGACCTGAGCTGAAGTCAGATGCTTAACTGACTGAGCCGCCCCTGGAAATAAGCTATTTTCTTATAGGATGGCCTCAGACCATTGAGACACACCCAGTGAGGGGCGGATCCCTGAGCTGGGGATCCTGAGGCTGACTCCATCCATAGGATGGAAAAGCGGGCCTACTATAATCTGTTTGCTTGTAAAAGCAGTCCCCCCACCCCGCCGCCACTGCATTTCTTTTTCTGGCTCCATGTGTGATCAACTCTAAATAAAGTCTAAAATTCTAGAGGTCAGAATCTGGTTTTTTTTTTTCTTTCTCTCTTTGATGCCTCAAGTGACCACCCTGATGGTATAATATAAAGGAAATGGAAGATGAGACATATTTCACTTTCTAAAATTATATTTTTGGCTTGTCACCTACCTCAGCTCTCTGGAGCTTCAATGTCCTCACCAGTACAGTGAAGGCTTGGACAAATCTTATTTCAAGTCTTTATTCCAAAGCCCTATGTTTGTAAATCTCGGACTTCTCAGCAAAGACACATTTATGGAATAATGTCTTTTGTCATTAAGTGGTATGGAGTTTTTATGAAACAAACAAAAATTCCAGGATGTGCCTCTCACTAGGATCCTGGTATGTTATATTGTCCTTAATGTATTTGCATTTGTCTATTTATAGGTTTGAGATTGAATTTTTAAAAACAGAATACATATAAAATATTTTCCTATTAGATAGACAGAGACCTCTATCTAATGATTTTTTTAGGTTTATTTATTTATTTTTGAGGGGGGTGGGCAGAGAGAGAGGGAGAGAGAGAGAATCCCAAGCAGCCTCCACACTGTCAGCTAGAAGCCCAGTGCAGACTTCAAACTCATGAATGGTGAGATCATGACTGAGCCAAAATCAAGAGTTGGACACTTGACCAACTGAGGTGCCCTGGTGAAGATGTTTGACTGTGACTTCCTCAGCGTAGAGCTACTGCTGGACAGTGGTGGCCAATCAGGGACTTCATTTCATCCATCATTTATCTGAGTGGACCCTTGCAATCGGTTCTCATTCATGGAATTTGAGTGGAGATGAGTATGTCACTTGTGAGCCCAAATGATTCAGAAACAAGTATCCTTCTTTATCTGTTCTTTTCTGTACCATTTAGACATCAATGCTGAAGATGTCAAGTACTGACTTTGAAGGCTCTACTTAGGTGACAGAGCCTCTGTTAGCCTGGGTGCCTCTGTTACTATGCATTGCAGATCCTCTCTGCTACCAAAGCAACCACGAATACCCATTGGCATTACACTGTGATGTGAACAAAAGTTATAGTTTCATTGAAATTTAAGGGGTTGTTAGTGACAATAGTAAGTTAATTTGGTATTTTTAATGGGATGTTTCCATAACAAAACCCAAAGTATGTGGAATAATTTGAAGTTGGTAGCAGCAACAGCAACACAAACATAACAGGCTGGAAGGCAGGAACGTTTGTTAAGCTGTGGAAATATTTAGTACAAGTGTTGCCTGTAATAACTTCAAAAGTAGATCATGTGTATACTGACCCCACATCCAGCCAGACACTACATTCACATCTCTCTTGAACTTGGTAGACCGCTTGGCCTCTCCTTAGCACACAGAATATGAGCAGAAATGCCATGTGTTACTTCTGGCTGCAGTAGTCCAAAGCCAGTTTCTCTCCTTTTCTTTGTCTTCTGTCCACTCTGCTGGCTGTATATCAACACTAAATGTGACCATGGAAGTCTTATAAGACATCTGGAAAATGACAGAGGCTGGGTTTCTGAATGATTGCAGGGATCACATCCATCTTATCCTCTGCTGCCAACACTGACCAGGGATTCCCACCCTGGACTCTACTGGGAGCAAGAGATAGACCATATAGTGTTAGACCATACGAACTAGGTAGTTAGTGCTCTGCAAAATAATACAACTTTGTTCCTTAACACATGGTTTCCATGCTGTATATTTTCTGTGGTGTATATTTTCTCATCTGGTGCCTGACACCTGGTAAAACAATGTTCTGGAATGCTATTTCAATTTTCCTAATTCTGTCAAAGAACTTCAGGATTGATGTTCCAATGAATTTTACCATGCAAATTGCTCAGCATCATAGTAAAAATGTATCTTCATCAAAAGAGAGGAAAGGATGTAAAATTTAGAATGGGGTACTTTGCTGACTGCCACACAGCTTTTCCAGAATAATAATAAAAATAAATAGCCTTTAACTTCTAGTTACTGTGTGTGTGTGTGTGTGTGTGTGTGTGTGTGTGTGTGCAGAGGTAAGAGAGCTAAAGGTTGAGGGTATCTTCCTTAAAGATTTGTCCTAACAGACTTCTAACTGACATGAAAATTATACCTACTTATAAGGGATGAGAGCACAGGCTTGCTAGTGATCTTTAAAAGCATGTTCTCAATGCTTCACAGAAAATGACAGAAGAAAAGCTGGTCTTAGGAATTCTCCACAGGCATTTGAGGAGACCAAAACAGATCCTTCTTTTGGATTATATATGCATATTAAATTTGAAGTATTTGGTTTGGTATAGCTTGTATACCATTATTCATATCTTATGTCCATGAACGTATACAGAGAAAAAATGGGGGCAAGTAAGTTCCTATTTAGTACTTACCAACAACTTACATTTATAGGGATCTTACTATCACTCAGTAGTGCCTATATGGCATTTTATGTAATCCTCCTGTCTCTGTCACATCCTTTATAAAATGAGGAATTTTGAATCAAAAGGTGAAGAAACTTGGCTCCAGGGTACTCATGGATTATAAATGGTAGGATTGGTACCTGAACACTGATTCTCTGACTCCAGATCCTACCTCTTAGTCACCAAGCCAGCAATTCTCATACTTTAATGTGCATCGGATTCACCTGGAAGACTTGTTCAAACAGACTGGGCTCCACCTCCAAAGTTTCTGATCTGGTAGGTGTTGATTGGGTCCCAAGTATTTACATTTCTAACAAGTTTCCAGGTGATGCTTATGCTGACAGGAAATCTACCCTGAGAAGCCATGAAGTAAGGTAGACTGCTTTTCTTCTGTAAGGTTTCTTTGCTATGCTCAGAATAAGCTGATATTCTATAAAATAGTATAGAAGCTACCAAAATACAAGATTCAATGACGAAAGAGGCCAGTGAGAAAAGATTATGTTAAAAATCCGAGCAAGAAAGGTAAGTGAGAGGCACCTGGGTTGTTCAGTTGGTTAAGCGTCCAACTCAATTTGGGCCCGGATCATGATCTTAACGGTTCCTGAGTTCAAGCCCCATATCAGGCTCTGTGCTGACATTGTGGGGCCTACTTGGGATTCTGTCTCCTTCTTCCTCCGCCCCTCCCCTGCTTGCTCTTTATTTCTCTCTCTCAAAATAAATAAAAATAAACTTTAAAAAGCTAAGTGAATTATAAAGATGATGTCTCCTTATTGCATTAAGAATAAAAGCAAGACTCCTTAGTCAATGTTTAAGGTCTTCCGTAATTTAATCCCACACTTCTAGACTAATCTTTACTCACTGGTACTTGGTTATGCAGCACATCTCCAATCTCTCATGTTGGGTGGATGACTATTAAATCTGCTTCCTCTGCCTGGAAATATTGTCTATACCCTCCTGCAAAATGTCTGTCAAAGGCCTAATTTTGCTTCAAGACCTAGTTCCCAAATATTTCCCTTTCTAATAATGTCATCCAAGTTTCTCTCAATTGCTACTTCTTTCCGCTGACACTCTCTTCTTATATCACAATAGTTCATTGTTTGGGCTGTTCATGGAACAGTGGGCCCAGGAAGATTTACATAGTTTTAACTGTACCATAATGGAGTCTTATTCATCTTTATGTTACCCATAGGACCTACGACCTGTTGTATTCTGGCAGTTGCTCAATGAGGAGTCCTCAAACTGAAATAAATAAAGAACTTTGTTTGAGCCAACAATTGAGGTATGTTTGCCTTATCAGTCTCTATAAGGCCCCCAAAGTTGTAAATAATTGTATAAAGTAGAATGTGTTTTAACTATAACAGTGACTAAGAAAAAGTGGCTTAAGATGACAAAAGTTTATTTCTCTGTCAAATAAAAGAAGTTTGGAGGTTGCCAATCCATGGCTGAGATAAGGGTTCCATGGCTCTGTCCCTATAGTATTGTGTCTTAGCTCAGGGGACTACAACAATATATCATAGACTGGGGGTGGGGGCGGAGGGGAGGTTGTTAAACTCATTTAATTCTGATAGTTCTGGAGGCTGGGAAATCTACCATCAAGGTGTGCTCTTTAGGGAATGTGATTCTATTCCCTCCCTGCTTTTCAGCAATTTGATTAGAACATGTTGTGGGTATATTTTTGCTGTGATTATCCTGCTTGGTGGTGTTGTTCTTATTGGACCCATTGGCCAAGAGCTAATATCAGATTTGAATATTTTTGGCCATATTCTCCAAAACAATTTTCTTTCCTCTCCCCACTTCTGTCTGGAATTACAGGTAGGATACATTGTATCACATCCCTCTGCAGGACACTGTAGCATTGTTTACATCCTTCTGTATGCACTAGTTTGCATAGTTTCCATTGTAATGTCATTGAGTTCATTAATCTATTCTTCTGTAGTGTCTAATCTTCACTGAGTTCCATCCAGTAAAATTTTCATTTTACATATATTTTTTAACTCTAGAAGTTTCATTTTTAAAAATATCTTCCACTTTTCTCCAAATTTTATTTAGGTTTAATACTTTATATATTTATTTAAATTCTTCAATATATTTATAATAGATGTTTTAAGTCCTTGTTAGTTAAATTTATAATCACTGTTATTTGGGAGTCTGGTTTTTTATCAGTTGATTTTCCTTTTACTTATGGATCACATTTTCTGCTTTTTTTGCATTTGTAGCACTGTGACTGGATGCTGGTCACTCTAATTGTTGTTAGTATGTTGCAGTGATTCTGAGTTTTGTTGTCTGCCTTTAAAGAGAATTGAGTTTTGGGGTACCTGGGTGGCTTAGTCAGTTAAGCAACCAACTTCAACTCCAGTCATGATCTCGCAGCTTGTGAGTTTGAGCCCTGCATCTGGCTCTGTGCAGACAGCTCAAAGCTTAAAGCCTGCTTCACATTCTGTGACTCCCTCACTCTCTGCTCCTTCCATGCTCATGCTCTGTCTCTCTTTATCTCTCAAAAATAAATAAACATTAAAAATTTTAAAGAGAATTTAAAGAAAATTGAATTTTATGTTAACAGTCATAAAATTACTTGTAGATCAGATTGATCTTTTTGCGGTCAAAGACCGAATATTCAGCTATATACAGATGATAGTAACATGAAAGTGGAGAATATGATTTGTATATAAAAGGGTTCAGTATTGGAAGAACTTCTGGAAACTGCTGAGCAGTTGCTATTTCTGCTGATTGTTAAAGTTGTTGTAAATATTTACTTATTTACTTTTGTATCCTCATTTTCTCACCTTGTTTCTAACTTGCCATCACTTCTTGGAAGAAAGAAGCCAAAATCTAGAGCTTGGTAGTAAAACTACAGATACATATTCTCCCCCATTGCCTTGTGTAATGATTTGCTGCAATCAAGGCAGCCTCATCCTTAACTTGATTTCCTTACTTTGATCCTAAACTTGATTTCCTTTTCTTACCCATATCACGTTAAGGGTTCTACATGTGCCTCCTGAAGAAGAGAACAAGGAGTTAACTTTGGATAACTTTGTAAATATTGAATTTGGCATGGAAATAATCATTTAAGAACAGATGGAATATGATTAAGTGAGTTTTGCTCTGGTGCATTTTCAAAAGATTAGAAGAAAGATACTTTTATTTGATCAAATTATCTAGAGATTATTGAAGAAAGAATTTAGAAGTTGAGGTGTTTGAGCTTTCTCAGATATACCAAATCACAGCATATGTTTTCAGCATACATTCCTTTCCTTTTAGAGATTTGTACACTTCTATGATTTGAATTTGACTCTTATATTTGCTTATATACTTATTATACCAGTAGGTTAGGATAAAAATATATCAAAACTAAACAATGCTGAAAACATCCATTTCTGTATGTAGGTGTTCAAAGGAAAAAGTAATGTTAGTCATCTAAGACATTTAAGTAAGTCAGTTACCAATTTATTCATTCTACCTACATGATGATGGAAAGTTAACAAAGGAGTCTACCACAGAAATTGATATTTAAGCTTTTTCAGATTCAGTTTAAATTTCCCCAAAGTATTTTATGTGTCAGCAAAATTAAAATAGGAATGTGATTTTCTCTTCTGAAGTTATTGGTATAGGATGCCCCAGTATGTGAATTTGGTTGGTTCAGTTAAAAGCCACAACAAAAAGATACTTTTTGTTAAAATATTTAATTGTTTACTTCTTGATTGTTAGGTTAATGTTGCAATTGTATAATTCATAGCAATATTTCTCCAAGTGGCTGAGACTTTATGAAGTCAAACCATTTTCATAAAAATATCATGAATTTGCCCATTTCACATTAAGTCTCTTATGACTGTACAGCAAAACTTCCATGGGCTATACTATGTATGCCATTGCAACAGACTGAATGAAGAGGCAGATATAAGGCTATTGATGTTGTCAATTAATCAAGGCGTAAAAGAAATACAAAAAATATAAAGACATACTACTGTTCTCTACAATTTTTTTTCAAACTGGAACACAGTTTTTAAAATAAAAATACATTACTTATATAAATGTGTAATAATTTTATTACTGCCATTTTTAAAAGAATTAATATATTTTTAAGGCTCAGGTTTATTTCCTAAGATGACAAATATCTAGCTCTTTGGTATGCTAAATGATCAAGTATAGAAAGATTTCTTCATATCAAAAAATTTGAGAACCCCTAGTATATATTTATATAGGCCATAATGGTATAAGACAGTTCAACATTACACAACAACAAAAAATCTAGATGACTAATGGGAGGGAGATGTGGAAGAATGAGTCTGGGAAACAGGACTATATGATACTGTGAAATAGACACATCGCAGTCAGAGATATGTGCACAATGTGGGTAACTATTTCAAGTAATACAGCACCTCCTCAATATATTTCTCACACCAGAAAAGGAAACAGAATAGCTCTAAAGTCTTTTACATGATAACAGAACAGATGTACTATACAGCAGAATGTAGCCATAGGGACGGCCACAGAGAATCAATGCAAATTAAAAAAAAATACATGCATACATGTGTGGATAACGTGCGTGTGTGTGTGTGTGTGTGTGTGTGTGTAGATCGATCAGTCTATCTATATATCTATATCTATATCTATCTGTATACCCCCTCCTGGTTTTTAACAGAACATGCATTAAGAGAGAAGCAAAACTGGTTTCTATTTTCCCAATGTTTGCAGAGATCTTTGCAAGGTAAATGAGAAATTCAAATAATGTTTAGTCAAGGCTCTTTGGCTACAGAAACCCACCATGCTGAACCAGGAAAGAGGATTTATTTGAGGATATAGGGATATTTTGGTTACCCAGGGAGAAACTACACCCAAGTTTCTGGAGGAACCAGAACATAGAAATGACAGACATCAAGCCTTCAGAATGTTATTAACTTATTCTCCTTCCTTTTAAAAACATTACGGTTCCTCATCTTTTGTTCTCTCTGGGATCCTAATAAATTCATGTGTCTGCAGATGGATGTTTTTGCTGTTTTATGCATGTGGTTAAATAGGTCCCACATAAGTTCTCATATTTACAAGCCAAGCCACCATCATTTTAGTTTAATTCCAAGTGCTTAGAATAATCTGATTGGCCCAATTTGGGTTATATGCCCAGCTCTGATCAGGAGAGTTATCATCTAGAGTTAGTTAGCAGCTGCTGCTCATGAAAGAATATGTTAGCTCTCCGAGAAGTGCCTTGTAAACTGGACAAACACTGTCTTTCAGTGGAAATGAGATAAGTAAATATATCTAGCAGATTTCTCTTTATCTCTAGGTAACTTAGTTACCCTACTCATTATCTCAGGCAATCACTCAGGCAATCACAGTGCCTCATGATTTCAGAACATAATCATCACAGTTTTAGCAACTGATATAAAGACTCTTTTCACATAACGTTTTAAGCTAACTGTTTTGATAGAAATCCCCTGGACGGTTTTCCTTATGAAACTTGAAGCTCTCTAAGCAACTGCTACATTGTAATGAAATGCCTTTCCTTGGGCCCCAGGCTCCAACCTAAATTAATCAAGACCTATATATAAATGGGTGCAACCTGAGAAAATATCTGTGGATAAACATAGGTCTGCACTGGAAGCATAGAGTTGACTTTTCGCACCAGGATCAATTGTGAACGTAGTATTCTGTTCAGAATGCTTTTGTCGGATTGTCTCATCACTGTTGCTGATGTTAGAACTACATTCAATCACAGTCATAAAATGGAAAGCCTCCAGGCCACCCCTCCCCTGCAGCCTGAGTCAGTGGGACATGGAGCACCTGTTCTGACATGCAATGATGGACCTCTTCCGGAACGGCCAAAACACAGATCGGTTTTCTTAGTGATGCAACTCACTTCCATTGAGTCCTACCTAGAGGGCTGAGAAAATGTGATACCCAGCTCTTCTTTGGCCACGTACTGTGTCTTTTATTGCTCTAGATAATGGGAGAAATTGGAACTAGAATTCAAGCTCGACTATATCTGATGGGTACTGAATCACATGTGTCTCTATGTAAGTTCCCACTTAATTAAAGAGGAAAAAGTAATTCCAGCAGGTCCACTCTTGGGACTAGAAAGTTAGATCTTAATTAGACTAATTTAGTAAGTGGGGCAATATGATATGTGCTTCAGTTACAGTTCTTTTATAAACAATTCATTTGAAATCTCCATTCTCAGTGCTTATCATGGCTGTACCCAGAAGTCATTTCTTCGAATCTTTTACAGATCCTAAGGTCCTGATTTGATGTTCTCAAATTCCCTGCCATCATCTAACATAGCCAACAACTGATGTACTCAAAGGAATACTTACCCGAATGTTGAAACTGGGTGGTGGTATTAGGAAACAGGACCAAAACCCAACTCCCAGATCTTCTCCTGGCTGGTTGCCTATTGCTGCCCTAGATTCAATATCACCCTTAGAACCAGGTAAGAGAGTTCGGGTCCCCTGTTATAAACCTACTCTGTCTATGCTTTCTCTCCAAGGAGTTAAAAGTCTGCAAACAAGGGGTATGCCCATCCAAAACTTGGTAAAATCCCACAATTCACTTTCTAAACAGCCCAAGCCTCCTTCCAACATATATGTAGAGCATTTCTAGAGTCTGTTCTCTCTAGGAAATAATGCGCAGCTATAGGGCCCTCTCCAAGACCCAAGAAAGGGCCAAAGGACTGGTTTTTGCAGAAACAGAGATGAAACTTAGACTTACAGATTGGGATAGTCATCCTGTAACCAGATCCTCCCTAGGGTGGGATAGAGGCAGGAATAGAGGAGAAAGGAATGGGTTACCGCCTTTAGGGCACAAGGGACTGGCTCTCCTTATGCAGTCATCTATTGTTACAGAAACCCAATGAATTCAAATATTTTAAATTCAAACCTGGCCTTTCAGGTTATTATGAAGGTTTATTTTTCGAACTAGGAGAATAGACTTATTTTCTTTAAATTATTGGCTTAATTTATAACTTTATTACTTGGGCATATGGTATGTGGGCCTCCATTTGTATTCTTCCCAGGGACTAACAAATGTTAGAGGTTAGCATGCCCAGAGTCTTAGAAGTTTCCAGAAAAATGCAAATGCTTTTTCAAGATATGACTTTTCCCCCTAACTCTAAAGTATTTGTTTGCTAGGCTAAGTTGGACAGGAAGAGACAAAAACAAAATCCTCTGGCAACTTAAACTGGAATCAGATTAGGCAGCACAGCCTGTTTATGTCTCTTCCAAGCCCAGAGCTACATTTCTTCTCTTTATATTCAATCTTCAAAACGAAGGGAAGGTGAATCTAAGGAAATGCCTAAAGAAGGGGAGTGGAAGATCAGGGTTGACTTTAAGACTCAGAGAACATCAAACTAAAACCGTCTCTAGGATTCTTGTATCTGACACTGACCATGGGACCTGAAAGACATTTTCTCTATCTACACTTGACTATGATTTCTTAATGAAGAGACACTGAAAATTACCATCGAGATATTATTATTTGTATTTCTGGGGCACAAAAAAACTATAGGTTGAATACTTTGTTCTGTGACTCATTTTGCTGCTATGCTTAAGTCCGGAACAAAAATCACTTTCAAGGGTTGTTATAAACTGACATGTAGACTTGGAAGACCTGAAGCTAAGATTATTGTGGGAGAGTGGACTGAGAAATGTTCTTGAGCAGTGCCCTTTAGAGAACCATGCTTCAGTGAGATCAGCGTGTGCCCAGGTGTGCCCTAACTCACAAACACAGCCTTCAGTGATGCCCCAGACAGAGTAGGATTGCTGTTTCACAGCATTCAAGTAGCAGCGTGAATGCTAAACATTCAGATTTCTTACTACCCTTCCTCTGGTAAATTAATCCTGCAATATTTATTATTATTATTATTATTATTATTATTATTACTAAGCACCTAGGCACCTAATATGAGAGTATGGTTCAGATGTTAGTAAAGTTTGTAAGGTCAATATTATTCACTGCTGATCTTCTGATCAACTGCCATGTTTTCTGGCAGGTCAAAATGTGGAAGCATTAGCCATATGGTCTGTTCTCAAGCTCGATGTTATATCCAGCTACGCGGCAATGCTTATAACGCCTAACCTTCTCAGGGCTCACCCTGTGTGTAAGCAGGTTAGGTGGCTGCCTCAGAGGCATGATTTTGGAGGCTGCAAACCCTCCAAATATTTTGGGTATTTTAAAAATATGCGATATTTTTAAACATCTACTTTGCACCCACTATTGTACTAAAACGTTTGCTAAATGCTAGAGCTAGGAAGACAGAGACTTTGCTTTCCAAATCAGCAGCGCTGTGAATGTTGCAGACATGGTTGACATGCAAAGGTGTGTGGATTTCTTGTAGGAAAGGTGCTTTTTGTCATTAAGTAACTAGGTCTCTATGTTGCCTGGGTTAAAAATGCAAACATGGAAGATAAAACTCAATGGTCTATTAATATCTGTATTAGTTAGGTAAAGGCTAAGCTGCCATTAAAAATATAGGTCCCAAACCTAGTGGCTTTACCAGATCTGTCAGTTCTTAGGACATGTCTTCATCTGTATGAGCAGAGCTAAATGGCATATATGTCCATGTTCTGGCTCAAGGCAAGGGAAAAGAATACATTATGAGGGCAAGCAATGTTTTTTAAACCAATGAAGTAGGCATTGCACTTACCATTTCCGCTCGTATTCTCTTGGTGATAACTAAGTCACATACCGGAGTCAGCTGCAAAGAAGGCTGGAAGATGTAGTCTTAGCTGTGCAGCCACATACCCAGTTTGAACTCTATTACTATGGAATAGTGTGGATTTTGATAGACAACTAGCAGTCTCTACCACAGGATCATTCAAAACGTCAGCTTTTTCTGCGTAGTCCATTCAATAAAGTAGCGATTGCTTTAGTAAAATCTTGAAGTTATGGGATGTAGAGCAGGAATATTTTTAACAGGGAGAGAGTAAATAAGCACTCTGCAGATTATTTGAGCCTGATGGTGAGTTCAGTGTGGAGACAAGACTACAGTTGTCCAAGATAAGTTTGGAGACCCTGTGAGGGACCCCCTTGGAACTTAGTGGAACAGGCAGTAGAGCAAGATCAACATTTTCCCAGAGCTGTCTGCCAGCACATCAGTAATTATATTACACACACATTCACTTTTTGCAAACGATGTTGCACCTATACTTGCCTTTCCTACTGGAAAAGTAATATAGGTATGGACATTCCTTTTGGGAATTTCTATATATAAAGCTGTTTTAGTATTATCAGAAAAAAATCATTTTAAATTAATGTATTTACACTTGAGAGATTTCATACTACCTCCCCCTTTTGATATCCTCATTTGGATTTTTAAAGAAAAATTTAAAATATACAATGAAAATTATAAACATATATTTATGCTTATTCATTTGAAATGCTTGTGGTTTCTGGGAATTAGTAGTTATGTGGTGATCTGGCGCCACCCAGCAGACTAAGTAAACATTGACTTTGTTACCTCTTCTAGCACAGGGCAGAGAGTGGAACTGGCAGACGTTCCTGATGGTGGCCTGAAGCAGCTTCCACCAAAACAGCCTGTCTTCCCTGGTCGACTAGGCAGTCAGGCCATTCAGAAACTACTGGGAAAACACTGATCTTTTGAATTAGATTATTTTTTAAATTATTTTTATTATTTTTTATGCTTGTTTTTAAGAGAGAGAGGCTGTGAGTGGGACAGGGGCAGGGAGAGGGGGACAGAAGATCTGAAGCAGGCTCTGCACTGACAGCAAAGAACCCGATGCGAGGCTCAAACCCACAAACCGTGAGATCATGACCTGAGCTGAAGGCAGATGCTTAACCGACTGAGCCACTCAGGCGCCCCAGATTTTTATTTTTTAAATGCCAATTTCTATGCCCCAAATTAGAATTTTTCCACCTTGTACTATTTCCATTTGCCCCCTTCTTTTCGGGAATAAAGTTGGGATTTGACTCTTTATTGCCACTCCTTAAAGTCCTTCTTCAAGTCCTAAAGTCTTAAGAAGAAACATCTTATTTATAGGATTGTAGTTTAGACTTCCCTAATATTTACCTCTTTTCCACACACCCTTTCAATCTCCTGAGTTCCCTGGAGAGTACCTCCATTTGTATAAATTACAAAGAAAAACGTATTCAAACTTTCTACTCTTTGTTGTGAAAAATATTAGTAGGCTTTTGCCCAAATTGCCTTTAAGTATTATTGCATTCTTCTTTATAAATGTATGCCTTTTTAGACCCTTCAGACAGTGCTGTTGATCAAAATATAGTACCAAGGGCTAATTATCTCTGAAGATGTCACTTAGGTCAAAAATTAACATAACGTAAAAGAAACTATGATAATCTCTCCTCTTGGGAAGAGTTTATTGGTCACTTGAATTGAACAAAGGGCCTACAGCATCTTTCTTATAGCTTGTAGTAGACTTTTTAATTATTTGTGACACGGGTTATTGATTTCAAGTCAGAAGTTCCTATTCAGCTTAAAAGTCAAGATCCCTGAAAGATTAACCTCTACTAACTTTTTCTTCACCTGCACTTCTCATTCAGTTTTCAGCTCAGTACAATCAGGTTTCCAACCCTTTTCTTCATGAAAGTCATTCTGTTAAGAGTCGGGAGAAATGTTCCATTTTCTAATTTTTTTTAATGTTTTTTTTTTAAATTTATTTCTGAGAGAGAGAGAGAGAGAGAGAGAGAGACAGCGTGAGCAGGGGAGGGTCAGAGAGAGAGGGAGACACAGAATCTGAAACAGGCTCCAGGCTCCGAGCTGGTTGTCAGCACAGAGCCTGACGTGGGGCTCGAACCCATGAACTGTGAGATCATGACCTGAGCCGAAGTCTGGCGCTTAACTGACTGATCCACCCAGGCACCCCAATGTTCCATTTTCTAAATACAAGGAATGTGCTTCAGTCTCCACTGTCTTGTAGCATTTAGCTCCCCTGGCTACTATCGTCTTTTTGAATTCATGTCTCTCCTTGGTTTTCCTGACATAATTTTTTCTGATTATTATCCTATCCTTTCCTTCTTTGTGTCCACCACAGTTTCCTCTTCCTCTACCTCCTCTTTCTGAGACAGAGTTCAAGGGTCTGTATTTGGCCGTGTACTTGTCTCTTGGTATCTTTTAACCATTCCATTGACATCAGTCACTATGACTATTTCTAATCTGAACTATTCAGTTGCCTATGGACATTTCCCTCAATGTCTCACAGATCAAAAAAGTATCCAGAGTGAAGTCATTGTCTTTCTTCTCAGTTGTGATTCTCTTCCTTATACTATTTTGATGAAAACCATCCATCCAGTCTCCCAGCAAGAATCCTTGAAGATTGTAGGAGGCTTCCTACCACCACCTCCTACCTGTACCAAGCATCCAAGAAGTGACTATAAATTATAGAAACTAATAAATTTTAGAATTTAAATACATCTCCAGTTTATTACCTTTTCTCTACCCCTACTTTTTTCTTCATTAATTCAGCCCATCATCATCTCTTACTTGGTGACTGCAATAATTACTAATTTATACTCAATCTCTCTCTCTGTCTCTCCCTGCCTCCTTCAAAACTTCTTTGACAATTCCACCAGAGCAAAACATGCAAATTTGATCTTACTATTTCCTTATTATAAAGTTGTTCTATTAATTATTGGCCAAAGGATAATGAAATATTCTACTAAAATTATAAATTCATCCATTTCTTTTTGTAAAAATGTTAAAGTCTTCTGTGAATTTGCCTATATTTCTGTAAAGTTTTGCTTCACTTACTTTTAAGCTTTATTATTGGGAACATGAACATTTAGACAATTCAGTTCTCTTTGGTTAGTCGACTTAGTTATCATCTGAGATAGATATCATCTCTATCTCTGGTAATATTCTTTGTTTTGGAGTCTACATTATCAGATATTAATATAACCATGCCAACTCTGTTCTGATTGGGATTTGCATGGTATGTCTTTTTCCATCCTTTTACTTTCAAACTATTCATATTGCATTTAAAATGAGACCCTTGTAGAGACCATTATTAGTATTAGTAATTTTTTAACTATTATCAATTACTATTAGCAATCATCTTTAATCCTTCTGACAATATCACTTTTTATTTGGCATATGTATTCCACTTACATTTAATGTAACTATTGGTATGGTTTTTATTTGTTAAACACATTTCTTTACTTTTTAAATGTTTATTTATTCTTACAAGAAAAAGCATCAGTGGGGGAGGGGCAGAAAGAGGGGACAGAGGATCTGAAACAGGCTCTGCGCTGATAACAGCAAGCCCAATGCAGTGCTAAAACTCACTAACCTGAGTCATGAACCCTGAGATCATGACCTGAGCTGAAGTCAGATGCTCAGTGGACTGAACCACCTGGGTGCCCCACTATTGTATGGTTTCCTTGGAGTTTGACACTTTACTTTTATTTTCTATTTGTTTTTCCTATTTTTCCTTTGATCTTACTTTCCTGCTAAATTAATCTAAGATATTTTAGTATTCTATTTTATCTAATCTGTTGGATTTTTATTTTATCTTTTATTTTTTTAAGAGGTTGCTCTAGGTATGCACCTTTATCATATTCTATCTTAAATTAATGTTATTTGGAAGCTCACCAAATTATAATTCCATGTATCCCCATTTAATCATTTTTATAATTCTTATGTATATTGCTATTATATCTTATAAGCCCCACGATATAAATGTTGTTTTTGATTTAAGTATGCAGATGTCTTTCAAAGAAATCAGAAGAGAAAAAATAATTAGAGTCATATTTATCTTCTTTACCATTTTCAGCATGCTTCAAGTCTTCCGGCAGATCTGAATTTCCAAATGGTATCATTTCTCTTCAGACCTAAGAACTTCTTTTTGCCTGTCTGGTAGTGCAGGTCTGATGGCAACAAATTCTCTCAGCTTTCATTTATTATTTATTTATTCATCTAAAAATGTATGCAATTTACCTTCATTTTTGAAGGCTATTTCTGCTAGACATAGGATTCTAGGCTGACATTATAGTTTGGTCACTTTCTTTTAGTCCCTTAAAGATGTCAATCCACTGTGCCTGCCTTGCAGTCCTTTTAATGAGATGGTCATTTCTCCGTGTGTGTTACACATTTTCCTCTGGCTCCTTTTAGAATTTTTCTCTTTGTGTTTGGCTTTCAGTAGTGTGACAGTGATATGCCCAGGTGCACTCTCTGTGAATTTTTTTTCTACTTGAGATTCTCTGAACTTCATGGGTTTCTAGCTTATGTGTTTTAATCATAAGAAAAAATCATTTCAGTAATTATTTTGTAAGTCTCCCTCCCCCCCCCCCGCCCTATTCACTCTTTCCTATCCTTCTGGAATTCCAATTACACATATCGTTGACTGCTTGATATTGTTTCAGAGTTCAACGAATGCTTCTGTTCTGTGTATTTTTTGGCTTTTCTTTTGATGCTTTACTTACCAGAAAAGTGAGAATTGAAAAACAATACTGTTTTTTTTTTATTAATAATACTGTTTTTGTTTTTCCTCCAAAGATTTTAATTTCTTTTCTCAGCTGTTAGTTATAGTCAGGAGATTTTTCACATTTCAACAAGGTTTCATTTGACTGGGACTGAGTTGCAGCTCATGTCTCGTCAACTCAAGCCCCAACATCCAGTTTCCTACAGAAGGGCTAGTATCTTCGTTCTTACCAGGATTGGATGTGGGGCCCCTTTTGGATTCCTCCATATCAGGCATACGGAGAATGTGGGAGATGAGACGGATGATATGTTTTCTTTCTCTTTATCGGTCCTCCCTTCACTTGCATTTTTCACAGTAAATTTGGGATGGGGGAGAGAGAATTTACTGTGTTGAGCAAATTCTTGTATTTATAGCTTTTCAGACTCCCAAACTTCCCACCTGTCTCCACCATTGCCAGGAGCCCGGGTGGCTTCGTGTCCACTCAGTTAAGTTCTGGATCTTGAGCAGCTCTCTTCTCTCCCTGCCTCCAGACTATCCAGGACTCACTATTCACTTATGAAGGACTCCTCTCTCTGGAAATAAGTTCATCAAGACTTCCATGTTTCCATTGTTCTTTGATAGTCCCACATAAGTATGGTTTTTAAATTATCTGTATATGTATAGATTTTATGTTTCCACAGGAGCTAAGGTTTTCTCTGTCATACTTGGAAGCAGAAAGTACCTAAAGAAGTTTTAAGTATTTTTTTGAGACTCTATTCAGTGTTACCTCTCAGAGGTATTTACTGAACTTCTCTTTTGAAACTAATTCTTCTGTTGTGGCTCCTGTATACAATCCTATATCAGCTGTGATTCTTTAGAGTACCTAGTTGTTTATAAGATCTATCTTTCTATAAAATAGTAAAATGTTTGAGTCCAGGGCCACATTTAATGCCAATAAATAGTGTAGATTGTGCCTCACAATAGACACGTAATGCATGTTTGTTGAATATACCATATTTTCTATAGCCTCCCTGACCGTGAATATGCCTGAGTTTTCATGTTGCTGTTGTTTGTTTTGTTGCTGTTATGATTCCCCTCATATGAAATTTTCTTCCTTTCCTTTACCTAGGAAACTCAAACTTATGCTTCAGCATCCAGCTCAGTCAATCTCGTTTTGGTCAGATTTCCCTGAGCCTCTTTAAGAGCACTTACCACATTGTATGGGAATTTTAATTATGTTGCCATCCCCAGCCCTAGAGTGCAAGCCATAGAAGACAGTAAAAGGAAGTAGCTTAGTGTGGTTGAAAGAACATTGGCTTCGGTTTCAGATGGGCTGGGGTTTAAATGGACCAGATTTGTACTTAATAGTTTGGAAATCTTTACCTAGTTTCTTAAATTTTCTGAAACTGCCTGTGTACAATGCCTGACACATAATTGGCACTCTATAAATGGCAGTTATTATCACTGTGTGGTATTAAAATATTTGGCGTTACAAAGTATTCACCAAATATTTATTGAGTGACCTAGTGAACAATAGCTGTAGTGATTTAATTAAACTTTCAGCAGCTTTTGCTCTTACTTGGGTTATCTCTGTAAACTACTTCTTTCTTGTATCTGAGATTTCTCATTTTCATCAGTTTAGCAATGCCTCTTAATTAACTGTTTTCATATAGATTTTGAATAAAGTCAAGGTGGCCTGTGATAATACCCTGCCTATTTAAAACAAATTTAGTTTTGATGTCTCACATTCTCAAATTTCACTAAAAGTTTGCAGTTATCAGATATCTAAAATTAAACCTTCTTTCATGTGCTGTCATAATTCCTTAGACGAAAAAAGAAGGGTTCGTAGTAAATACCAGCCAGTTGTGATAATAAATGTTCATTAAATCTTTATACAATTGATATGTACATATTTCATAATAAATTCACTAAGTGTTGAAAATATTTTCTTTAAAATTTTTTTAGTGTTTTATTTATTTCTGAGAGAGAGAGAGAGACAGCGTGAATAGGGCAGGGCCAGAGAAAGGGAGACACAGAATCCAAAACAGGCTCCAGGCTCTGAGCTAGCTGTCAGCACAGAACCCGACGTGGGGCTTGAACCCATGAGCTGTGAGAGCATGACCTGAGTCGAAGTCGGGTGCTTAACTGATTGAGCCACCCAGACACCCCAAAAATATTTTCTAGCTAATACAACATACATATCACAATTTATGATGTATAATTTTATTTTTTTCTGCTTTTCCTCCTTTTTTTCAAGTTTTTATTCAAATTCTGGTCAATTAACATATAAGGTCATATTGGTTTCAGGGGTAGAATTTAGTGATTCATCACTTACATACAACAACACCCAGGGCTCATTACAACAAGTGCCCTCCTTAATACCCATCACCCATCTAGCTCATCTCCCCCAACCTTCCTCCGTTAACTCTTAGTTTGTTCTTCATAGTTAAGAGTCTCACGGTTTGCTTCTCTCTTTTCTGTTTTATTCCCCACCCCATATGTTTTCCTCTTCCTCCTTGGATGATTTCTTCCTTCTTGGCCTGGAGCCACTCTTCACAGTGCTTGCATGCTTCTGTGGTCTTAGATCTGTGGGCTTCAGCCTGGTCAGACAGAAGCTTCTTGCGGATCTTGTCTGCCTTCAGCTTGTGGATGTGTTCCATGAGAATCTGCTTGTTTTTGAACACATTACCCTTCACTTTCAAATACAGGCTGTGATACATGTGGCAGTCAATCTTAGCTTCGTGGTATCTTCTGAGCAGCTGGCCCAGATTCTCATCCTCCTCATCCAACCTGGTCCAGATAACTCAGGTTACCTTCTGAGGCATCCAAGCATTAGCAGTACCTTTTCTCTTACCAGTGCCCATATGCCTGCCCTTCCAGCAGGCCACGGTGTTTTTCCAGCACTCCCCTAGTGAATAGACAGTCACAAGCTTCTGGATGATCAGCCCACCTTTGATCACTTGCTGGATCTGCTGATGGAGTTGGCATTGGCAATTTCACTGGGATCATTGGGGTCCAGCCAGTCCTTCTTTTTGCCACAGCGGAGGACCCTGGAGGCAAGCCTCTTCTGAAGCCTGAGCATACTCATGGGTGCAGCTACAAGGGCAAAAGGAAAGCTAAACCGCACCTTCTTTATCCATTCATCAGTTGATGGACATTTGAGCTCTTTCCACAATTTGGCTATTGTTGATAGTGCTGCTACAAACATCGGGGTGCATATGCCCCTTCAAATCTGTATTTTTGCATCTTTTGGGTAAATACCTAGTAGTGCAATTGGTGGGTCATAGGGTATTCTATTTTAAACTTTTTGAGGAGCCTCCATACTGTTTTCCAGAATGGATGCACTGGTTTGCATTCCCACCAGCAGTGTAGGAGTGTTCCTCTTCCTATGCATCCTTGTTATGGCCTATAATTTCAAAGTTCATAAATCCAGACTGAATATTTTTCTGAAGGATTAGGGATTTTTTATTTCCTGTAGTAAAAGCATATTATTGACTATGTTATCCACTTCTTCAGAGAATCTTATTTTTTTATGTTTCTTGTAGACCGACAATAGTATATTTGACATGGCAAGATAATATTAATTTGCATTTCTCAGTTATAGTCAAGTCACTTCTCACTGTGATAAGATATTGAAAGGGGGGGGGGAACCCAGTAAGACATCCTGACACAGCTGTACATTTCTGAAGCATAAACAAAATGAAGAATCTGAGAATCCACAAATCAATTCTTCAGTGTAGATATTCATTATCTGCTATCTTGCTTGACTGAACAACTCTGTGACTGAACCAGAATTAGAACTCATTCAAGTTTTTTCCACTTCTTGTAGCACATTCATGAAACAAAGTGCCAGGATGAAACAGGCACACTACCAACTTCATGGATTTTTTCTCCTGTACATCAGGATGCTTACCAGCCCAAATATGCCTTGTTTCTGTTCTCTTCAACCCCTGGGCTTGATTTTCCTCATCTGCAATTTGCAGTTTGCTGAGCCTAAACTCCATCTCGTTTTATATGCAACACAACCTTTCTTCTTTGTTTTGCCAGTGAATTCGTGCTTGCTATTTTGAAAACCACGTAAGATCCAACACCCCTCCCCTCCCAACACACACACCACTGCCAAACACTGCTGATTCAGCAGGGCACTTTTCCCCTAGAAAGGCAAAGCCATTTCTAGCGAAAGTTCTCCCAAAGATGATTTGTTTCTTCTTAGCATTATAAGTTTTGTCATCGTCTGCATTTCTCTCAGCATAAAATGCTCCCTCCTGCCTTTTCCTTTTATTTATTGGCTGCTGTGCTAACAATAGTTTTCCTGGAAGCAGGGGCATTTCTTTCCTTCTGACTTCTTGCTGGTCAACACAACTCTTCACTTTGACATGTTACATTTGGGAATGAAATATTAATATATGAGACTAGGCGGTGTTTCAAGGAAGATGAAATAAGGAAGTAACACATAATTGATAACTTTTTGACATGGAAAATGTATGTGTGTGTGTGTGTGTGTGTGTGTGTGTACGTGTGCGTGCACACGCACACATGTTGTAATGGGATAGGGAATAATTTCTTTATTTTTAAAAGATCATTATGGGGGTACCTGGGTGGCTCAGTGGGTTAAGCCTCCGACTCTCGATTGTGGCTCGGGTCATGATCTCAGGGTCATGGCATCAAGCCCTGAGCCAGGCTCTGCTCTTAGCATGGAGCTTACTTAGAATTCTCTCTCTCTCTTTCTCTCTCTCTCTGTCTCCCCCCTTGTCCTTTTCCCCTGCTTGTGCCCTTTCTCTTTCTTTAAAATAAAAAAAAATAATAATAAAAGAGCATTATGAGCCACCGTATAGTTTTTATGAGGTGACTTGCGTATCTTTGCAAACCTAAAGCACTTCTCTTCCTTATTCAAATGGAATTTAACAATTCAGTTGGTAGCTGAAAAACAAAAAAATCTGAAAAATGCAAAGGAATTGGAACCAGAAAACACAAGTGAGGAGTAGAAGGCGGTGATGGAAAGGAGCCAAATTCTACGACTGAGAATCTTCGTGCTTAACTAATATCTCATCAGTTCTGCACGCAAGTAGCTGAGTTTTTCATGTTTATAAATGAGATACTCAAGGATTTAATGATTAGGAAAGGGAAAAAAAGGTAAACAGTGTTATGCTTACCATGTGAGACGGGGGACAGTGTCTTTCTCCCTGGTCTTTCTCCTACAATAACAACAAGCAGATCTGACATTATTGTGTCTCGTGAAAAGCAGAGACAAATGATGATAGTTTAAATTTCCTGAAGATATTTTGTGATATATGTTTTTCATCACACTTTGTTCTTATCAAGAAAAGGGCAAGAAAAATTGTTCATGTAATTCTTTTCCAATTAAAATGTTCATTGACAAAAACTTGAAGACTTTAGTGTATCACCATCATGTTTATTTTGAAAGGACTTTGTCATTTGCACACTCTTATTCATAAATCATAAATATTTATAACATGCCCAGGCATTCGTGACTAGTTTTGACAAAGCAAAGCAGAACAAAATGAGCCATTACTTCTTAATAATAAGTCAAATCTGAGTATAACAAATAAAATCTCTAAGCTCATGACCACAATTTTACCCACTTATTTGAAATTGTGTAAGAGTCCATTTGGGGGCGCCTGAGTGGCTCAGTCGGTCAAGCATCCGAATTAGGCCCAGGTCATGACCTTGCAGTCTGTGAGTTGGAGGCCAATTCAGGCTTTGTGCTAACAGCTTGGAGCCTGGATCCTGCTTCGGATTCTGTGCCTCCTCCTTCTCTCTGCCCCTCTCCAGCTCACAGTCTGTCTCTCTTTCTCTCAAAAAGAAATAAACATTAAAAAATAAGAGTCCATTTGGATATCTTTTTAATATAAAAATAAATATAGGGGCGCCACTCTGGTGGCTCAGTCGGTTACACGTCCAACTTTGGCTCGGGTCATTATCTCACATTTCATGGGTTTGAGCCCCACATCAGACTCTGTGCTGACAGCTTGGAGCCTGGAGCCTGCTTAGGATTCTGTGTCTTCTTTTCTGTTTGCACCTCTACTGCTTGAGCTCACTCTGTCTCTCTCTTTCTCAAAAATAAATAAACATTAAAAGTTTTAAAAACATAAAAATATATAAACATATATGAATACTATTCCTTTGTTATACACCTAAAATATGCTTGCAATGTGATCAAATTAAGATTTTCTTGGAACTTAGTAGCATATTTCTTTGAAATTTGGTTTCTGGACTGTCTGCATCAGAACTATCTAAATCAGGGCTTCTTAAACTATTTGGGAGAAAGGCTTTTTATATTTTTTATTTTTCCTAATCTGTAGAGAACTGAAATTTTTATTCTACACTCTGTGCAATGAGGCCAGTCCACTAATTATGGGGCTTGGATGTAGCAGCAATGTCAGATTGTTCATAAAGTTTCTAGGCCTTTATTCTCATTATCAGTATTTCTTTCTTCCAGGAGGGTAACAAATAATTTGCAAACTTGTGCTTGGCTTCAAAGCACATGTCGAGTAACCCTGAGTGAGCAAGCTCATGAAAATCTGAATCAGAGTCTTGTGAGGTGGCTCTTAAGGATCGGCATGTCTAACAAGTCCCTAGGTGATATTTGTGTAAGAGTCTAAGAATTTTGCTTTCAGATAAATACAAATATCAACATTGGTTTCAATCACAAGTCCATGCAACTTAATGTTAATTATAGTACTTTATGGGGCAAATCAATTTGTAACCGGGAATTTCCTCCACAGCCCAGCACATGGCCTCCCCACAGTGTCTTCAGCGGTCAGCATCCGGGGACTTCATTCAGTTTTCATCATCTGAAGACGCCTAGTTTTTGTCTCTTAGACACATGTGGTCTTTTTTCCTACCTTGGCTTTCAAAGTATTGCACCAGAGAATTCATCTCTCCTACTTCTGCATTTCTTTTACTTATTTTTTCCCTGCTTATTCTGCCCATTAGCCTTGCTCCAAGTTCAACGTTATTGTTGTTATATATATATTATATATATATATTATATATATATATTAAATGTTTATTTATTTATTTTGAGAGAGAGAGGTAGAGAGCAAGCAGGGGAGGGGCAAAGAGAAAGAGAGAGAGAGAGAGAGAGAGAGTCCCAAGCAGGCTCCACAGCTGTCAGTGCAGAGCCCGACCTGGGGCTCAAACTCAGGAACCATGAGACCATGATCTGAGCTAAAACCAAGAGTCCAACACTTAACCGATTTAGCACTCAGGTACCCTTCCTTGTTGTGTTTTTATACATACTTTCTTCCTCAGTGATTTTACTCATTGTGATGACTTCCTTCTATCATCTCTATATTAACAATTCCAGTTTTGGTAATTAAAATTTTTTAGTGTTTATTTATTTATTTTGAGAGAGAGAAGAAGTGCAAGTGGGGTACGGGCAGAGAGAAGGTGAGACAGAATCCCAAGCAGGTTCCACACCATCAGTGCAGAGCCTGATGTGGGGCTCCAGCTCATGAACCATGAGATCATGATCTGAGCTGAGATTAAGACTTGGGTGCTTAATTGACTGCACCACCCGCCCCCTCCCCCCACCAGTTTTAGTGATGTTAATCCAGTGTTTTTTCTACCCTTCCACTCTGCCTATAAGATTATCGTCCTTAAAACTCTTATCTCATTCATTTCTATCTCTGCCAGTGCTGTCTTTTGACCCGTGCCTTGAAAATGGCCACATAAGGGGCGCCTGGTTGGCTTAGTCAGTTAAGCGTCCGACTTTCGCTTGGGTCATGATCTCGCGGTTCGTGGTTCGAGCCCCGCGTCGGGCTCTGTGCTGACTGCCGGCTCAGAGCCTGGAGCCTGTTTCAGTCTGTGACTCCCTCTCTCTCTGACCCTCCCCTGCTCACGCTGTCTCTCTCTCTCTCCTAAAGATAAAAAAAAAAAAATTTTAAAAAAAAATAAAAAAAGAAAAAAAAAAAAGAAAATGGCCACATAAGTTACATCCTGTACAATTTTGTTTACATGCCATTCAATTATTCTTCAGTGAATGCTGTCCCCTGGAGTTGGGCGCCATAGTAATCCCAATTCTCCCAATCACCCTTGGTTTACAATCATGCAGACAGACTTCTTTACATTGTTTACAATGTCGTTTGTTTCTACATTCAGCAACAGAGCACAGCTGGGAGCAGCTGACAGAGAGCCAGGGAAATGCATCCGTCAGCAGTCAGCTCTACTGCGTGACAGCATAGAACAGAGAACGAAGATGGATCTGAGGGCAAACAGACCCAGGATCACCATGCCAGTATACATATATTCAGGAAATGTATATTTGCCTGGGTTAGAGTGGGGTGCACTAAGCAGAAGTTTCTCCAGGATGGGAAGGAGTTCTGAAATCATGTCATGGCAACTATCTTCCTCGTGAGGTAATCCCCGAGTAAGCTATGAAGAGGTAAAGCAAAACAAAGGAATACCTGACTTTAACTGAGGTATGGTCACCAGCCTTAAAGAAGAACTCCAGGAAATGAGGGTGAGCCATGCAGAAAGCTCCTTTTATACCAACTAAGCCAAATCCTCAAACCAAAGTGGACTGCATGGCTTTCTCTCTTGATTCTATCCTTTTGCTTGAGCTCTTCCGAATTTGTAACTCAGGATACCTATGGGCAAAAGGGCAAAATGGGCCAGAATCAAAGAGAGATATAAAGAAGAATAAAGAAAGTGTATGTCCTGATATGAGACAGCTGGCTAATACTGCCTTGCAAGTGTGGCTCAGGACAGGCCACGGATCTAGACTCAGCAATCATGTGGTAAAGGAGTGATGAGAAGATGGGGGGCTCACGGTAAGGGAGCATGCCCAGGCCTGCTGAGCACAGCACAGCCTGTGCTGAGTGGAAGACAAGGGAGACGGGGGTGGGGGTGGGGGGCACCCAAAATAATATGTTGACTTTCAGCCCTTTCAAAACCTCTTACAACATGACTCAAGTCCATCTTCTATCCTCTAGATTAGGGGAAGGAAGTGCAGTTCTGTCTCTATGCCAGAGCAAAGGGGGCTCAAATTAAAAGGAGTCATGGTGCCTGCTCTGAGGAAGCTCACCCATGTGACTAGGGGAAGCCAACCTATAGCTATTCCTGTTCTTTCTACAGTGGCTGGCGTGGGCATGGCAAGTACTTCAAAAAATGGCGATATAGGTTGATGTCATAAAAATAAGAAAGTAAAAAGCTTCCTGCTTTTTGATATTTATCATTATGGAAGAACATAGATGTGTCGTGATATCCAGACCAAATATTATTCTGGAGTTAGACACATATTTTAAGTATATCTTTGTCAACACGACTTTGACCAAAGGTGTCCAGCACATAGTGTCAATGTATATCATTACAAAACTCACCAATCGTAGTGCTTGCTGCTATGGCTTGTGTGATCTTGTCTTCCCAACTCTTCATTAATTGGAATACCGTAATGGAATATATTACCCTTTGAAAACGTGAACTTGAGGCACCTGGGTGGCTCAGTTGATTGAACCACTGACTCTTTTGGCTCAGGTCATGATCCCAGGGTCATAGTAGGGTCGAGCCCTGTGTTGGGCTCTGTGTTGAGTGTGGAGCCTGCTTGAGATTCTCTTTCTTGATCTCCCCTTACTTCTCCCGTGCACATATGCATGCTCTCTCCCCTTCTCTTTCTCTAAAAGAAAAAAAGAAAGAGAAAATGTGAACTTAACCAGTGTTAAAGCGTGTTCTCTGAGCGATAATTTCATCGTGTAGGAGTTTGGAAAAAAGTTGCTTAGAAACAGTTTCCCAGGTTTCTTCTTATCATAACAATATCTTTGCATTTATTGTAGAATACAGATTCTCAGGACTCTTGGAGATTCTGAATCAGTAGATCTGATGAGGGGCGCCAGGAAATTGAAGTTTTTAACAAGTACCCCATGTGAGTCTTATGATCAAGAAACACAATTGTAAGGTATCTATCTCTGAAATCTAATATTCTATAATTCTGTTGTACTCTCTTGGACCACAATGAACATATCTCTAATGGCTGTATCAGAGTTAGAATTGCACCGAGAACAAAGAGGGTATTCAGCATTGATTTAATTAATCATTGGTGAGCATTTGACACATTCTCAGCCTTCAATTCATATGCATAGTTTATAGCCAGTGGTGTTTGGATGGTGTCTTGTAGGTGAAAGTGGATCATTAGAAACAAAGTTATTGTGATTTTCAAAACATTTCATATTTCACAATGTCTTTTTATTATGGGCTCTCTTGCAAACCTCATCACAACCTGATAAAGTGCTGTTACTGATATTTTGCAAATGTAAAAGTCATGAATGTTCAGAACCTGCTCGCTTTTTCCTCAGTTACTGCATGTGGAATTAAGATTCAAATTCTTAGGGGCGCCTGGGTGGCTTAGTCGGTTAAGCGTCCGACTTTCGCTTGGGTCATGATCTCGCGGTTCGTGGGTTCGAGCCCCGCGTCGGGCTCTGTGCTGACTGCCAGCTCGGAGCCTGGAGCCTGTTTCAGTCTGTGACTCCCTCTCTCTCTGACCCTCCCCTGCTCACGCTGTCTCTCTCTCTCTCCTAGAAATAAATAAAAAAAAAACATTAAAAAAAAATTAAAAAAAAAAAAAGATTCAAATTCTTATTTCAGGGTTCTTTATGATCTTTATGATCTTTCTATCAGGCTACTCCTCTAACACAGGCTATCCTGCCTGTTCTTGTAAACCCAGCAGAAGAGAATTCACTACTTTATTGTTGCATATAAAGACTAGTATTTAAAGTGAAACCAGCCAGTACCAAAATTGATAACTATTATATACAAAACATGAGACCAAAGTGGAATATTCAACTTTTGAGAGTTATCACATCTCAAAAAAAAGGGCTTTAGTAATTTCTAATGAGTTCAAGAAAACATCCCTCTAGTCCAATCAATACATCCTCATATCTCATCATTTTCTCACCACAGTACTGGTCTTCATTCTTCTAAATGACATAAGTAAATGGTGTACTTTTGAGAATCCTGGGGAATGAGTCCAATGAGTTAGCAAGAAATTTTCAAGTCTTCCTTCAGAGGATGAACTGAAATTAGAAAGATAATTGAACGTCCATTGTAGGTGCTTGTAAAAGGTACAGATTCTTGAAGTCCACCTCAGACTGATAAAATCAGAATTTCTAGGATTGGGTCCTTTATAGGATATTTATGCACAGTTATACCAGAAATACTGCTGGAAAGAACTTAACCTGATTGTTTACATAGAGATAAATCTTTTTTTGAGGAGCTAGTTCCCTACGTATATGTCAAAGTTGTGGCAGCTTTTGGTAGCACCTATAAGAATAGATCAACATTAATGAAGAGTTGCTGGTTTGGGGCACATAGCATTTTGTCTCAGAGGAATTGAGATATCAGATACTTACCTCTCTTAGTTTTTAAAAATGCTAATTTATTTTGGGAGAGAGAGAGCCAGAGCACTAGTAGTATAGGGGCAGAGAAAGAGAGAGGGAGAGAACCCCAAGCAGGCTCATGCTGTCAGCACAGAGCCAGATGCAGGGCTCAATCTCATGAACTATGAGATCATGACCTGAACTGAAATCAAGAGTCAGATGCCCAACTGAGTGAGCCACCTAGATGCCCCATATCTCTCTTCTTCATAGCAGAAAAAAACATGAGTTTGAGAGATGAAAGGATAAAGCAGCATTTTTTTTTTTTGTACCGAGTATAAAGCAGCATTTTTTTGTACTGAGTTAATTGTTATTTTCTATTTAATCTCATAGTCTGCATCGTTTTTTGGAAAATAAGCAACTGTATTCTTTGCCAGTAATATTAAATCCTAAATTGTGTCCATTTGTTATGTGGCTTGTATTTATACAATCAGAAAAGAAACTAATGTTCAAGCCAGCAATTTCCAAACAATTTCCATTGGAAATACAATATTTTTAAAATCTACAGATAGCAAATGTTGCTTGGCCATGAGCTATATCAAGACTGGGGAAAAAGTTAAAATGAAAAAGTTGAGAAGCACTGAAATGTTAAGTTATAGTACAACTCCACCCGATGGATATCTGTTGAATTTCACTTGTGTTGAGAAACACTATATATACGAGATGCCATCTGAACTTATACTTGATCACAATATGTGAAGATTAAATGGTTAGTGATATGGATAGAGAAAGGGCTGGAAGAAAATGCATCCAGATATAAACAGCTTTTGATAGGTATGGAAAACTTAGAGTGAATATGTTTTCTATATTTAAAATTTTTCCACGTTTTCATCTGTCTATATCTATATCTCTCTATATATGTAAACTTATGAGTGAAAAAGTTCAGCAAAATACATTTTTAAAAAGTAGGAAACATTTTACAAAGTGCCGACAGGCAGTTTTGTGGGGCTGTCTCCATGATAAAAAGGTTATGCTGCTTAGCTCTTATATCCTGTTTTTAATTGGTTGTGACTTGTAATCCAATAGTTCAATAAAAACAGAAGTGAGATAATTGCATTTTACTTCCACCTTTTCCATTAACTTGGTTTGCTATTATGGGCAAATAATTTAATATCTCTACTTTGGTTTCTTCAGTGAAATGAGGACAACCACATTAGCTTTTTTTTTTTTTTAACTTTAGCATCAAGAATTAATTGAGGCAATGACTGGAAAAAATCACTAGTACATGAAGAAAATATTCATTAATATTCTGCAAGATAATATCATTATTTCCTCGAGCAGTTTAGAAATACTAGCAACCTAAAGCTTTTTTTTAGTAAAATAAATCCAAATAAAAAATGCCAAAACATAAAAGTGGCAATGGAAACTTGTTTAGTTGAACATAAAAATGAATATGTTTCATGAATAAGTTAACCCTAAGTTGCTAAAAACATTACATATAGTAGCTTAAATAAGGTAGAATTTAATTTTTTTAAAGTTTATTTATTTTGAGAGAAAACACAAGTCATGGAGGGGCAGAAACAGAGAGGGAGAAAGAGAATGCCAAGCAGTCTCTGTGATGCCAGTGCAGAGCCCAATGTGGGTCTCAAACCCACGAAACCATGAGATCATGACCTCAGCCAAAATCCAAAAGTCAACAGATGCTTAACTGACTAAGCCACCGAAGGCACCCCATAAGTTAATTTTTTTTGGTAAAGTCTGGAAATGGGCATCCGGACTGGTAGGGACACTATCACTAACATCCCCTTGAGTGATAAGAATTTAGTCATAAAGCCACATCCAGCTTTTAGAGGGGCTTGGAAATGCAATCTCTAAGTGTTTACCGTTTTATTAGGGAAAAGGGTTAAAATTTTTTATGTTGTTTGTTTTAGGCTAACTAGCATTCTGCTCATTATATTTACACTTAGCTTGGTTTCTGATAAGAGTTTGTGAAATCATTGCATCATTGTAAGGAAATGATATCCTACACTTACTCCTTCATCATCTCATCCCATCTGATTGCTTTAAATTACACCAAATGTATGATCCTTGATGGAAATACACCAAAATAGTATAGTGAGCAGTATACTCATCCATCCACATGGACACCTAACATCTCAAATTTAACATGTCAAGTCAGTTAACGGACCAACATTCACCCCAAATCCAGAAGCTGGATTTGATTTCTCCCCTTCACAAGAAGTCAATCCATGATATTTCCATTTGGTCTTTCTTCTGCTGCTAATAGAAACTCTGTTTTAGATAGGCACCTGGCATCCCAGCTACAGACTATTTTTCCAGCTTCCATTGCAGTCAGATGTGGTTACATGACTAAGGCCTGTTTTATGGGATAAAGACTGAAGCCACCCATGCGATTTCCAGGTCATGCTCATAAAAGAAGTGATAGCAAATGGAAATCTCATACTTGTACACAAATGTTTATAGCAGCTTTATTCATAAGAGACAAAAACTAGACACAATGAAATGTCCATAAAATGATGAATGTATAAACAAATTGTGGTATATCTATTCAATGGAATAGTTGTCAGCAACAAAAGGGGATAAACTGCTTATACACACCTCAACAAGGAAAATTTTCAGGATCATTTGGCCGAGTGTAAGAAGCTTTACACAAAAGAGTACTAATGGAATGTTTATATTTAGAATGAACACTAGAACAGGAAAAAATATTCCAACCTCCTTCCATAGTAGCAGAAAGATGAGTGGTTATCTGGGAGTATTCACTGCAAAGGAGCAAACAGGAACTGTTTTGGAATGATATATATTTTCCATATCTTGAGTTTATTGGTAGTTATACAGGCATGTACATTTGTCAAAATTCACTGACTGTAAACTTAAAATGTGTATAATTTATTGTATGTACATTATATATACCCCAGTAAAGTTGGGTAAAAGAAAAGATAGCCTTATTTGCAGTAGAACTCAAATGGTAGCAATTAAAAATTAATCATGTTGAAAAGAAACAGTTCTCAGAAATAGAAATACCAATGGCCATTAGAAAATGCTCAAACTCATTAGGAGTAAATGTAAATTTAAGATATGATTTAGACATATCAATTATTGAAAAAACAAAGAGGATCCTCTCTGATCTGGCCTTTTCTGAAGTAAGAAGCTTTGGAGTCACCATTCAGTTCTAATAAGTGAAAAGTTGAACAAACTGAAAAAGCAACAATGCTCCTTAGATCTGTAAGAATAGTAAGTTCACAGGGCAAACCACTGCCTCTAAATAGTAGACGCCTATAGGCAAACACAGAGAATCACAGCTTGCTGGAACAGAAACTTCTTTGGGAATCAGTGGCAGGGTAGGGAAACTTGAACTGTAATTGAGGAATTGCTGGAGGTGCAGTTTAACTCAGAGTTAAAAACTCCAGAGGGATGCAGTTACTGGAAGGATGCCACACTTTTGTGAGTTTTGCCTCCTGAAATTCTACCAGGTTCCTGCAGTGAACATTGGGTGAAAATCCCCTCACACTTCCAGTAGGGGGAATGGAAATTTTTTTTCAACTACATCAAAACATTCTGTTCTAAAGAAGGCTTACCCACAGGGGGTGCACCAGGGTGACTCAGTTAGTTAAGCATCTGACTCTTGATTTCCACTCAGCTCGTGTCTTACTCTCAGCTCAAGTCATGATCTCATGGCTCGTAAGATTGAGCCCTGTATCAGGCTCTGCACTAACAATGTGGAGCCTGCTAGGGATTCTCTCCCTCTCTCTCTACCCCTCCCCTGCTCATATGCTCATGTTTTTTTCTTTCTCTCTCTCTCTCTAAAACTAAATATATATATATATATTTTTAAAAGAAGGTCTACCTGCAGGAGAAATTATTTAACCAGAGTCTAAACTGCTGGCATTTTTATTAAAACCTAACTGACAAGAGTGAAGGGAAATATCCAACTCTAGCTGACTTTGTCATCATGTCCCCCTTAAATGGGAAGCAAAACAACTGAGAAATATATGAGAAGTCAAAGTCCTGAGGCACAGACTCAGTAAAGAACTGAAACATAATTATAAGACTTGAGTGTCTCCCCTCCTTCCACACTTTCCACCACATTACTAAAGCCCTTACAGCAATTCCTTTTACCTAGTATATCATGGCCAACTATCAAGAAAAAAGATACTAAAAGACAAAAATAAACAAAAACAAAAACATAGTTCTAAGACACAAAGCAAGAATCAGAACCAGACTCAGATATGGCAGGTATGTTTTGGAATGATCAGATTGAGTATTTGAAACAACTGCGGTTAATAAACTAACGTCTTTAATGGGTAAAGTAGACATCATGCAAGAACAGATGGGTAATGTAAGTAGAGAGATAGACATTCTAAGAAAGAACCAAAAAGAAATGCTAGGAATCAAAAATGCTGTGGCAGAAATGAAGGATGCCTTTGACTGGATTATTAGTGGACTGCATATAGTTGAAGAAAGAATCTCTGAGCATGAGGATATCTCAAAAGAAACCTAAAGTTGAAAAACAAAGGGGTAAAACCTGAAAAATGAAAAACAGAACAGAATATCCAAGAGCTACAGAGGTACAAGATACATGTAATAGAAATAACAGAGAAGACAGAGAGAAAGGAATAGAAGATTTGAAGCAAGAGTGACTGAGAATTTCCCCAAATTAATGTCAGACTTGAAACTACAGATCTAGGAAGCTCAGAGAATACCAAGCAGAGTAAATGCCAACAACTATACCTGGGTATATCATTCTCATATTACAGAAATCAAAGACAAAGAAAAAAAGCATAAAACAAGGCAGAGGGAAAAAACACCTTACCTAGAAAAAAAGCAAAGACAGGAATTATATTGATTTCTCCTTAGAAATAATGCAAGCTATAAGAGAGTAGAGTTAAATACTTATTATTTTTAAATGTTTATTTATTCATTTTGAGAAAGAGAGAGTGGGGGAGGGGAGGGGAGCGAGGGAGAAAGAGAATCTCAAGTGGGCTCCACGCTCAGTGGGGAACCCAACATGAGCTCCATCCCATGACCATAAGATCATAACCTGAGCCAAAATCAGAGTCAGACACTCAACCGAATGAGCCACCCAGGTGCCCAGAGTTAAATATTTAAAGTGTTGAGAAAAAAAAACTCCACAAACTTAGAATTTTGTATCTTTAAGAATTTATCTACTGTGTTAGCACTGAGTGTTATATGTAAGTGATGAATTACTAAATTCTACTCCTGCAACTAAGATTACACTACATGTTAACTAACTGGAATTTAAATAAAACTTTGGAACTAAAAAAGAGAGAGTCAGAGAGAGGGAGAGTGAAGCCTATGGAAACAACTGTATGCTTTAAAAAAAGAGTTTACCTAGAATTATCTCCTTCAAGAAGGAGAAATAAGGAATTTTTCAGACACACAAAAATTGAGGAATTTGTTTCTAGTAGACTTCCCTTGAAAGAAATGTTGAAAGTTCTTTAGAGAACTTTTGATGATATCGGCAAGAAACAGATCTATATAAAGAAAAGAAGAGCACTGGAGAGGGAATAAGTGACAGTAAAAGAAAAACTTTTATTTTTTCTTTTCTTATTTTAAATGGAGTTGACAGATAACAGTTTGTTCAAAATGATAAGGGTTGACTTTACAAACTTATTTATAATATATATATGCATATATATGTATGACATATATAACATATATGCATATATATTTATACTATATATATGCTTATACATAAATAAAATGAATGACAACAATGGTACCATGAAAGTGTGGGAAGAATTAAAATTATTTTGTTATTGTGAGGTATTCACACTACCTATCAAGTGATACAGAGTTATTTGAAAGTGGACTGGGATGGGGCGCCTGGGTGGCTTAGTCGGTTAGGCGTCCGACTTTCGCTTAGGTCATGATCTCGCGGTTCGTGGGTTCGAGCCCCGCATCGGGCTCTGTGCTGACTGCCAGCTTAGAGCCTGGAGCCCGTTTCAGTCTGTGACTCCCTCTGTCTCTGACCCTCCCCTGCTCACGCTGTCTCTCTCTCTCTCTCCTAGAAATAAATAAAACATTTAAAAAAAAAAGTTTAAAAAAAAAGAAAGTGGACTGGGATGAGTTGTAAATGTATATTACAAACACTAGGACAACTACTAAAAAAACATTAAAATTTTTTTAATGTTTATTTATTTATTTATTTTAATATTTTTATTTATTTCTAGGATAGAGAGACAGCGTGAACAGGGGAGGGTCAGAGAGAGAGAGAGACACAGACTGTGAAACAGGCTCCAGGCTCTGAGCTGGCAGTCAGCACAGAGCCCGACGCGGGGCTCGAACCCACAAACCACGAGATCATGACCTAAGCGAAAGTCGGACGCTTAACCGACTAAGCCACCCAGGCGCCCCAATGTTTATTTATTTTTGAGAGAGACAGAGACAGAGACAGGGACAGAGCATAAGCAGGGAAGGGCAGAGAGAGAGAGAGATGGAGAGACAGAATCTGAAGCAGTCTCCATGCTCCGAGTTATCAGCACAGAGCCCGATGTAGGGCTTGAACTCATGAGCCGTGAGATCGTGACTTGAGCCAAAGTTGGCTCCCCAACCAACTGAGCCACTAAGGAGGCCCTAAAAACATTTTTTAAAAACATAATTGGTATGCTAAGAGGAGAGAGATATTGGGGTCATAGAAAATGCTCAGTTAAAGCCACAAAAAGAAAAAGTGGAAGGCAAACAAGAACAAAGAACAAGAGTAACAAATTTTAAGAAGTACCAAATGTTATAGATATTAACCCAAATGTATTAAATCACTTTGAATGTCAGTGGTCTAAATGTACCAATTAAAAAACAGAAAATGTCAGAGTGGATCAAAAAACAAAACCTGGGGAGAGAGGGAGATGGTGGCAACAGAGGAGGGTCCTAAGCTTTCCTGGTCCCACTGCCCCAACTAGATAACTATCAACTCATCCTAAATACCCCAGAAATTCACCTAAAAACTGACAGAATAAACTCCGCAACTAAAGGGAGAGAAGAAACCACATTAAAGAAGGAGAAGGAGACATAACTGGATTTTTTAACATATAGAAGGAGGCAGAGACTTAGGCAAAATATGAAGATGGAGGAATTTATCACAAATGAAAGACCAAGATAAGGCCACTGCCAGAGATCTAAGTGAAATGGATATAAGTAACGAGACTGATGGAGAATTTAAAGCAACAATGATAAGGATGCTCACTGGGCTTGGGAAAAGAATAGAAGAGATCAGTGAGGCCCTTACTGAGTTAAAAAAGAATCAGAGATGAAGAGTCCAATAAATGAGCGTGGAAACAGGCTTGATGCAATGAACAGCAGCCTGAAGAAGCAGAAGAACAAATTAGTGACCTAAGCCTCTTGCTCTGGGAATGCAAACTGGTGCAGCCACTCTGAAAAACAGTATGGAGTTTCCTCAAAAAGTTAAAAATAGAACTACCCTAAGAGCTAGCAATTGTGCTACTAGTTTCTTACCTAAACAATACAAAAAATGCTAATTCAAAGAGATACATTCACCCTGATGTTTTATAGCAGCATTATCTCCAATAGCCAAGTTATGGAAACAGCCCTAATATCCATCAATAGATGAATGGATAAAGATGTGATGTATATCTACAATGGAATATGAATGAAACCTTGCCATTTCCCACAACATGGATGGAACTAGAGAGTATTATGCTAAGTGAAATAAGTCAGAGAAAGACAAATACCAGATGGTTTCACTCATATGTGGAATTTAAGGAACAAAGCAAATGAGCAAAGGGAGAAAAAAGAGAGAGAGGGAAACCAATAAACAGGGTCTTAACTATAGAAAACAAAATGATGGCTTCCAGAAGAGAGTTGGGTTGGAGGATAGGTTAAATAGTTGATGGAGATTAAGGAATCCAGTTGTGATGAGCACTGGGTGCTCTATGGAAGCGTTAAATCACTATATTGTACACCTGAAACTAACATTACACTTTATGTTAACTAACTAGAAATCAAATAAAAACTTAAAACAATTAAAAAAATAACAAAGAAAGATAAAGCCAACTATATGGTGAGCTGCCAACAGCTCAGATCCTGGAGCCTGCTTCAAATTCTGTGTCTCCCTCTCTCACTGCCCAACCCCTTCCTGTACTCTCTCTCTCTCAGGAATGAATAAACATTAAAAAATTAAAAATTAAAAAAATATAAATGTAAAAACACATACAGATGAAAAGTAAATGCATGGAGAAATATGAAACATGCTAGGCAACTCAACATAAAACAGGAGTATTAAATTCAGACAAAGCTGACTTCAAAGCAAGGAATGGTATCGGGAATTAAGACGGGCATTACATAATGATAAAAGGGCCAATTCTTCAAGAAGATGTAACTCTTAACATTTATGTGTCTAACAACAGGGTGACAAATTATGTGAGGGAAATACTGGTAGAACCATAAGCCAAAATACATGAATCAACTTTCAGTTAGAGATTTCAACAGCCTTCTGTCAGAAATAGATCCAGCAGGTAGAAAATCAATCAGGCAATAATTGAACTTAACACTATCAATCACCTGGATATAAAGGACATCTATTGACTACTTTATCCAACAACAGCAGAATACACATTCTTCTAAAATCACATGGAACATTCACCAAGATAGACCACATTCTAGGCCATAAAACACACATTAACAAATTTGAATGAATAGAAATCATATAATGTTTGCTCTCAGAACACAGTGTGACTAAACTAAAAATCAATAAAGCATGATAACTGAAAAATCCCCCAAATACTTGGAAATTAAACAACACTCTTCAAAATGACACATGGGTGAAAATAGAAATCTCAAGAGAAATGAAAAGAAAATTTTTGAGCTATGTAAAAAAGAAGACACCACCTTTCAATATTTGTGGGACACAGCAGTGTTTTGGGGGTAATTTATAACACTGAATGTATACATTAGAAAAAAGGAAAGATCTAAAATCAGTCATCTCAGTTTCCACCTTAGGAAACTAGAAATAAGATCAAATTAAATCTAAGGTAAGCAGAAGAAAAGAAATAATAAGAATTAGAATGGGATCAATGAAATTGAAAATAGGAAAACAATAGAGAAAATCAGTTGCTGGTTCTTTGAAATAATCAACAAAATCAATAATTCTCTACCGAGGGTACCTAAGGTAAAAAGAGAGGACACAAATTACAAATATCAGAAATGAAAGAGGGGAGGATTACTACAGATCTATTGGTCATTAAAAGAATAATCAATGAATATGATGAACAACTCTAGGCCCACAAATGTCATAGCCTAGATGAAATGGACTAATTCCTTGAAAGACATGATGTGTTAAACACACATGAAGAAACAGACTATCTGAATAGGCCTGTATATATTAAATAAATTCAATCAATAATTAATAACCTTCAGAAAAGGAAAATACCAGGCCCAAATGGATTCATTGGTGAATTACACTAAACATTGAAGGAAAAAATTATACAAATCCTGTACAATCTCTTTAAGAAGATAGAAGTAGATGCAATGATTCATTCTATAAGGCCAGCATCACCTTAATACCAAAACCAGACAAAAATATTATAAGAAATCTACAGACCAATATCTCATGGGCATAAATGCAAAACTTTTATCTTCAGTTTCATAAATAGTGAGGATCACCTTTCATTCCTCAGCTTTCTATCTAATCAATTCCAAGTCCACTTATGAATTTTTCAATGTGAATATTGGATCCTTTCACTTTCCTTTAATATTGCTTCTAATACCTAGGCCTGGCCACCAGTATTTTTGACTTGACTCCAGCAATAACTTCTTAATTAGTTTCCGTTTTGCCAGAGTATGACTCCCACTTCTTTTCTTCCCCCTTCCTCACTTCTCCTAAGCCCTTTTTGTGTTTCAATAATGCGGGAAATTTTTAGATTCCTTAAACTTACTATATTTTAACTCACTGTGGGGAAGTTTGCATGTTCTTTTTTTTTTTTACACCCAGAATATTCCCTAATTTCAGCACCTCCCCCCGCCCCCCCAAACCAGTCTGGAGCTCCTACTCCACCATCTGGCCCAAAGTTAGATAGGACATCACTTGTGTTAAGAAGCCTTTCCTGAGCCTCTACTATTGGGTTAGTGTTCTCCGTCTGTGCTCCCACAGATTCGCAGTTTTAGCAGTTGTTATTCTGAATTCTTCTCTGTATCTCTCATCTAGATTATTTTTTTTTCCTGTAAAGACAGAATAAAATTCTGTCTTGTTTATGTTCATAGCCATTCTGTATCAAAGGACCTGGTGTATAGTAGGTCTTAAATAAGTATTTGGTGATTGTCCACGGTTTCACAAAAACTGGCTACATTAGATGCACATGGTTTTCTGGGTTAGTGTGAAGATGGATACAAAGATCATGTTAACTCAAAGTGGGCATAAGAACAGTAAATCTAGATTGTTCTGTAGGAGAGAGATGTGACAGCCCCTTTGGAATGTTTTGGGAGCGACTTCTCCAAAGGTAAGGTGGTTATAAAATGTTTCATGAAATCTGATGAAAAATCTGCCGTTGGGGATGAGAACTGTAGGAGAATAAAGTTGATGAAAGAAAATTACTGTTAGACATCTCATGTCAAATAAACCTTGTAACTCTTGTTTTGTGCCTCCCAGCTTGAGTGCATAAGAGAAAAATGCAAATTTTCCAAATGAAGTACAGCTAACAGTGCATAAATCTCCAGAAGACAGTAGGATACACTTATTAAAACTTGGCAAGGATCAGAAATGAATGACTTTTTCTCTGAAATGCCAGCTTTTCTCTTTTTAAGATTAGCTCTTCCCTAAAGCTACATCAATTATAAATAATTGTCTGCTAGCAAAACTAGCACAGCTAAACTTAAAGCAAATAAACTAAGAAATTAAATTGATTAAAAAATAAACAAGAGATTTTAGCAGTTTTTGAGAAAATGCCTTCAAAAGAATGCCAAATGACTTTCCTATCTTTGCATACATAGGGATATTCATTTAAATTATGAGAGACATGGATTAATATTCTACAGCTGTTTAAAAGAATTCTCTGGGAATCTATATTTGGACTTGACTTATAAAGAAAGTTACTTTTTATTGCAATTCTTCTGGCACTCATTTCAGTCAAAGTTCTTTGTTCTGAACAACCAAAACCAAGCTCTGCTAGTTTAAGTTACAAAGGAGAATTTGTTTTAAGAATACAGGGGTGTATCATGAAACTCAAGGGCTAGGATTAGCTACTTTTTAGGGAAACAGATAATCTCCTCTCTTCCTATCTTCTTTTTTTTCCTTTTGTCTTTTCTTTCTTTCTTTTTTTTCTTCCTGTGGTCCAAATGGCAAAATATTGCAACCCTAAGAGTCTTTCAGTCTCAGTTTTACACTCTTGCAAGAGAGAATCTGACTGGTCTAGTTTGGACTCCTGTCAGATAAACCGTCATAAGAGGGGGCTGGATTCCGTAGAAAAACATGGCTGCCAAGGCACACAGATTGCTGCCAGGCAAAGGGAGGGGATGAGTAGGCCATTATTGGTGCCCACTAGTGTTGTTTATCAATCTCTGGACAGAAGCAAGAACATATTAAACTCATATTAAATTAGAGGGTGTAGTGTGAGACGCCTGGGTGGTTTAATCAGTTAAGCATCTCACTTCGGCTCAGGTCACGATCTCATGGTTCATGGGTTCAAGCCCGGCATTGGGCTCTGTGTTGACAGCTCAGAGCCTGGAGCCTGCTTTGGATTCTGTGTCTCCTTCTCTCTTTGCTTCTCCCCCACTCATGCTCTGTATCTCCCTCCCCCTCAAGAATAAACATTAATTTTTTTTTAAAAAAGAGAGTGTAGTGAAAAAATAAAAGAAAATAATGTTATATTCAAATAAAGTGTCTTTCTAAGTACGTTATGACATGAGTTCTAGTTTAGCTTACTCTGGACCTGTTTACATGAATTATATGTAAACTCTTCCTTTATCTTTGGTTACTTTCCACATGCGGATGACACCCTAATGTATATGACCAGCCCTATTCACTTTCCCTATATCAGACCTATATTTTATTTTTTTATTAATTCTTATTGCTATCACAAAAATAAAAACTTCAAAACTGAACTACTTTCTACATCACCTTTTTGGTCCCTATTCCTTGACAGGCACATGTTTTCATTCTCCAAGTGATGTTAGAGTTTAAGAATTCCCTTTGAATCTATCTCATTTGGCCTGTCACCTCTGTATTGATTTATTCCACACTCACCATTTCTATCTTCGACTAATATAGGTGTATTTTAAAATTGTCCCTTTGTCTCCATCTTCTCCAGAATTACCTTTGAAGGATGTTGCTATATGCATACTGGGATGATTATTTTCTGCTTTAAAAACAATTTTGGGGTTTCCATTGTGAATTGTATCATGTCCAGGATGCATTTATTTATTTATTTTTTCTTAAATTGTTTATTGTCAAGTTGGTTTCCATATAACACCCAGTGCTCATCCCCACAAGTGCCCTCCTCTGTGCCCATCACCCCCCTTCCCTTGTCCTCGACCCCCATCAGCCCTCAGTTTGTTCTCGGCATTCAAGAGTCTCTCGTGGTTTGCCTCCTTCCCTCTCCCCAACTATTTTTCACCTTCTTCTCCCCCATGGTCCTCTGTTAAGTTCCTCCTAATCTTCCTATATGTGCAAACATATGATATGTGTCCTTCTGTGCCTGACTTATGTCACTCAGCATAACACCTTCAACTTCTCCAGGATGCTTTTAAATTTGACCACAGCATTCTTTTTTATCCTTACTTCTCTGCCTAATATACTGTGTTTGAATGACTCAGAGATTCTAGCCATGCCACAAACCTGTCACGACCCCCTATTTTGTGAATACGGTATTTGCTGCATTACATATCAATTGTCTGTAAACTCTCAGGTCTCTCATTAGACAGAGAGACCTCCAGGAACCTCCGTGGGTTCCTCCAGGGCGGAGATGCTGTCTTCATTCCTCTTTCTACCCATGTTGGGCAGTGCCTGGGATAGAGCAGGTATTGAATAAAGGCTGATTGAATGAAGCTGTGCCTGTCCAACAAGCCTGTACATTTATTTTTCAACTGAGAAAGAACTGCACACTGCAGGAGGCAGAAATTTATCATATGCCCTGACGATTTTCCTCCACTTGTGAAACATCAGTAATAATTGCCTTGTGTTAGGGAAATTTATTTGCTGAAGAATTCTGTGTCATTGGTGACAGCCAGAAATTACAATGCTGAGAAAAATTATAAAAGGACAAAGTCACCTCCTAACTACACGTTTCTTCTTCCTTCTTTAAGTTGAGCCCTTCAGATGCACTTAAATATATTTATATCATACTAATTCAGGGTTCTAAGAAATCTTTTTGTAATTTTATGTTGCCTCTGAAGCTCACTGTCCCTGACAATTTGAAAAATCCCATCCATATGTAATAGGATTTATTATATTCAGTGCCTGCCAGGGCATGAAGAAGTAGATGTTCCATTTCAAAGTAAGATTACATTGCAGGGTTTGTACAGTGGAGTTGGTGGAAAACTTGTAGTCCTGAACTGACCACCAGCTTCTTCCTAGAAAAGAGTTTGAGCAGCCAAGAAGTAGAGTGAAGGTTGAGAGAGTTCTTTTGGAAAGCCACTGGTATGCTGTGTCCCATCGCCCTTTAAAAGAGAAAGGCCTGGTAATATCAACATGTAGTTACAGTAGATACGAACATGTTCTATAAATATAGAATGTATATGCTCCACAGTTTATTTGATTCACTCCAAGAGAAACCACCAGGATGGAAAAGCTGGTTCAAAAAATTTTGAGAGGCGAACTATATATAGACATTGACACAAAATATTGGTATGAGATTTCTAGGTTAGATACCAGACTGGTTAATGCACTACAGGGTGATAAAACCACTCTGGAATTATTTTATCTAAAGTAGGGATCTTATCTGCATATCTAGATGCACATAATATGAAAGATGTAGATGAAAAAACCTACCAACTAACATGTATTTTTACACAGGCTTATGAATAGAATAGTAAATGATAAGCACACTAGGGAATTTTCCTAGACAATAAGGTAACCTTTGAGTGGGCTCTTAGAGTGGGCATTGAAAAGATATGTAATTATTCCTTTACCTTATTTTAAAGTTTTGGACATGTCTGTTAACAGTCTCTGACTGTCATTTCAACTCTGGTAAGACATGCGTCAATGGGGTCCCTGCAATTGGAGATGAAGCAGACCCGTTTTTTACTTCCATCTGGGGAGTCATAAGTGCAACTAAGTTGACTGGTTGCTGATGTAAAACAGAGCTAAAGAGAGGGGATTGGATTTCCTGTAGGTCAGACATGGGATATGCAAAAATGTAAGTGAAAACAGGTCACTTAAAATTCTGTGCAGAGGATCACTGAGACCCCACATTAGAGAGGCAAGAATGATCACTTGATGCCTAGGGGCTCAGTAACCAAAGGCATTGAGAGAAGGCATCACCCACCTCTGGAGGTATGTAGGTGAGAGGTCCTTCGTGGGTAGGGGTGGGGTGGTCTCAGCAGAATGGACTACTCAAAACACCTGGCAGGCTCAGTACCAGCTGGGCTAGAACTTTACTGGTTTAAGTCCTTTCCCGTGATTTCAATGTAGGCAATTCAAAAGACCCAAACAAGAATGGACAAGGAACAGAAACACAAGCCTCTTTTCACAGTTCTCGACTCCAGGCCTCCCTATATTCAGAAGGCCCAACCACCGCAAAGAGGAAGGAACTTAACCCTACATTGCATGCAGAATTTTGAAAATTATATGGAACTGGACATTTTTGCAGCTCATCTAAGAACTTTTATCAGCTGTGAGTGGCCAGAAATTCCTGAGGCCTGCCACACTTTTCCTGCAGACAGCAGCCTATCAAGTACAAAATAAGGTTACTTACTGAGCAGGGCTTGCTTAATGCAGGAGTGCGTGCGTGCGTGCGTGCGTGTGTGTGTGTTACAGAGAGAGAGAGAGAATGTCTTTGTAAGCATGACGTTGTAGCTGCCCTTTGAATTCAGTGAGTCTGTGCCCTCGGTTTTTTCAATGTGGGTAATTTTTACCTTTTTACATTGAATATTCTTAGTTCAGAAAACTTGTGTTCAGCTCTTGTCTTCACACTGGTGCAATAGGCACGCATTTGCAAAACCCTCAGGAATACCGTGCGCCTGATTCAGATGTGGTAAACTATTTGCAGAATTGCCGGTGTCAGTTAAATGAACTCCGCTTCGGCAAAGAGGAAACCCTATCTTTAGAGGTGTCATTGTTTTTACATGTTTCATTTCATTTTGTCACTAATCATGGTTCTGATAGACAGGCTTTTCAGAATTTTCATTTTACCCTGTAACTTGGCATCGGCTTATTGTTTGGCTCTGTTTTGTTTTGCATAACTGGGCATAAGCTAAGCTATTTCTCTAAATATAAGTAAGTTAATGTCCTTTCAATGCTTTTAACAAGTACCAGAATATTTTGTGTGTTATTTTTATGAGTTTAATTTTACGACTGCACCAGTAAATGCATTGTAAGAATTCCTTTTTAAAGTAAAAATGTGTTATACAGAAGTAATCAGAGATTTTGTGCAAAATACTGCTATTGATTGGGTCCAAACTGAAGTTTGTTTGCTCTTCCCTCTGTCTGGAATGTTCCTGGCCCTAACTGTCCTATGTCTTCCTCTCTCCTTGCATTCTGGAACTTCCCTGACCATTTAACCTTATATTATATTTATTTGGTTTTATATTGTCTTTCTGCCTCTATTAAAATACAAGTTTTATAACAGGAGTGCTCCATTTTCGTCACTGCAGTATTTTCCAGGTGTAGGAGAGTGGACTTTCAATAAATATTTGTTGAATTAATGAATGGATGAATGAATGGATACACACTGAAAATATCTTTCCTGGTAATTTAAAGAGCACGTCTGGAAAACAGTCCTGCATAAGAAAATTCTAGTACTATCACATGTCCATTTGAAAGTTGACTTTGTGTTAGATTTAACAAAAAGACTTGGTGAATTTATGCCACAAGTACTTAGATAACAGTCACCGTAGCTACACCACTACCACCATTTGTTTTTGTTTTTTTTTTTAAATGTTTTATTTATTTCTAGGAGAGAGAGAGCGACAGCATGAGCAGGGGAGGGTCAGAGAGAGAGACACAGACTCTGAAACAGGCTCCAGGCTCTGAGCTGGCAGTCAGCACAGAGCCCGACGCGGGGCTCGAACCCACGAACCGCGAGATCATGACCTAAGCGAAAGTCGGACGCTTAACCGACTAAGCCACCCAGGGGCCCCAACCATTTGTTTTTTTTTAACCATTTATTAAGTGCCAACTGTGGGCCTGGATTAGTGTTAAAGACTTACTATACACTGTTTCATTTACTCGTCCATTCTATAGGATGTATGCCCTAAGTGTATTATCTCATTTAACCAGTCAAACTGAGTTTTCTATCTCACTCAAGTTCACACAACAGGACCAGGACTCACACTCAAGTCTGCCTTAATTTCAAAGTCCAGAATCATAGCCACACCATTGTCTTTTCTTATATATGCTAGTTAAGTGTATACAACTGAATTTGCCAGGGGAAAATATTAAATGCGTTCTTAAATGTGTACTGGCAGACACATTAATGTGGAAGGCAATGGTGCAAATTTAGTATCTTAACCAAAATAGTTGAGGTCATCAGTCCAGTAATAAGACAGATAACACTGTGGATAAGCATAGAAGTTTTTAGACCAACTAACCGCAGAACCAACCACATATCCTACTTGAAGCAAATAAAGATTTAAAAATAAACTACAGCATATTTAGGAAGCAAAAAATTTCACCACAGGTCACTGGAACAGAAAAGTTTGAGAAGCATGGGCTGATTATCTCTTTCTCCATCTCACCCTATATAGTAGACTCCCGCATACCCACGGGTCATTTATTTGGCATAAAGAAAAGAAAGCTCTTGCGACCTGGATTCTAGTGCTGACTTTACCTATTGTGACCTTTGATAATCAATTGAACAGAGCATACATGTGGGAGTTCTAAACTGCTTGGGTTGTTCTTCTTGGGTCTGCCATTTTCCAGCTTTGTAATTTTGGGTCATTATTCAAACTTTCTGTGCCTTGGTTTCCTTAGGTATGAATTGGGCTATTGTGAGGATGAATTAAATATGACAGACAAAACTCTTAGAATAGTGCTTGGAATGTGGCAGGAGACCCTCCAGCAGAGAGCCTTCATGGCCTGCTGGGTTTCTCAGCCCTGTCGTTTCCGGAAAGATCCCAGTCGCTGCTTTCCTGCACGCTCTCCTCTCTCTTCTCTCTTCCTTCAGCCCGTCTCCCCGCTTCCCACTCTCGGCAGGGCTCCTTTGTGCCCTCTGCTGGTCAGTGGCGGCAGGACCAAGAGTTCTGGTTGCTATGGCTACCGAGGCAACGCGGTAACCAAGAAGACCGAGGCGGAAGCCCGGGGTAGCTCTAGCCGGAGGCGGTGACGCAGGCGGCTGGGGTCTCCAGGTGGGTCGGCCCGTTGCAGACGACGGTGGCGCGCCGGCGGCGAGGTGCAGGGCTTCCGGGTTGGCGGGGAGGGGCGACCGACGGGCCTGCGGGGTGCGGGGAGCATGGCGGGGCGGAGGGAAAGGAGACAGGGTTCCCGGGTGGAGCTGGGGCGCCCGCCCCGTAGGTGTTTGCTGAGCGCTGCCGTGTGCCCGACACAGTGCCAGGCCCACGGGCGGCAGGATACGGCCTTGGCCTCAGGATAAAACTCTTTTTCTATAAACAAAGAACTTCCCAGCCCGTGATGTGAACCGAGAGTGAACCCGCAGGCAAGGAAACCGGGGCCTCGTCGGTTGAACCCCGTCTACAACCTGACCTTTTCAGATGCTACCCTTTTTTTTTTTTTTTTTTTTTTTTATCCTTTGAAGTCTTGGGTCCCTTATGAGAAATTTGTTGCTGCGGCAGTCCATTCCATGTCCCCTTTTGTAGCCTGCTTTCTGCCTGGATGGCCACATGCACCCGCTGTATTATAGAAGTCTGCTCTTCCCAAGTAGAGGTCAAGGTGAGGGGTGGCAGTTTCCTAGGAAATCTGAAACTGTGGGAGTTTTTGCTTCTGTCCCCAAATCAGCACGAGAGGTGCTCATATATAGGTTCAGTTATGTATATTTTTATAATCTGCCTTTTAAAATCCAGAGTTACCAAGACTCATTAAAAAGTTGTATAAATTTGAAGCTACACAGGATTAAAACTCTGCAAACTGTATGCTTATGGAAAGTGAAAACAAAAATAACAACAAACCCTCTACCACCTCCATCACCTTATTTTATAACCTACATAGAGGCTTGCCCTGACCTCCCATAATATTTCCGGTTGTATTACACATTTATTTGTAAGTACCTCAGTCCTTCAAAAACACTTCATACTTCCCACAGTTATTTTATTTGCTTTTTAAATTTTTTTCCTACTTTTTTTTTTTTTTTTGCACCAGAGTACAAGTTCAGTGAGGATTGGTACTATACCTGTTTGGCTCACCCTGTTTTTCAGTGCCTAATCTGATACCTAATCTGATAATCTGATACCTAATCGAAGAGGTGTTCCTATGTTTGTTGAATGTTCACCAAAGTCTGGTAGGATACATGGAAAAAAGAAAACAAAAAGATTTGTTGAAGTGGGAAAGAGAATATGTTTAAATTTTTTTCATAAGATTGTGCAATACAAAACAGGAAAAAGCTAAATATTTAAAAGTTAGCATATTATTACTGGCAGTACATTATGTGTAGGCACTCTTCTAACTGTGGGGGTTTCACAGATCAATGGCAGGACTGCCCTCAAATATTTGGGATGCTCAGGGAAACAACACCTGTAAAAGCAAAGCAAGAAAAAATAACATAAGGCAACACATAATAGCAAGTGAGTGTAATGCACGTGATGTTCTTACAGGAAGAGAAGTTCACTTTTGATGGAAGAAATCTTCATGATAGAGGTGGCCTTCCAACCTGGCACTGAATGGAATAAATCTTGGTGAGCAGAGAAGTGGAAAATAAAGCATAATGTGTAGGAAGATTGGAATGCAATAATTGAGGCTCTCAAGTATCAAACAGAGCTAATGAGGAATTTTTTTTCTTCTGGATATGAGGAAAAATTTTAGAGAAAAAATTTTGTGACCTTATATTACATGGGGGCAATTTGATACCCAAATGTTTTTCACCGGTGTCTAAAAACATGACTGTAAAATTTAGAAGGTAACTTGATGCCAAACAGTTCTTTCTCTAAATTTCCTTTTAATGACAGGTTGAGAATACAAACGGGGAAAGAATATGAATGTTATAAATTTGTCATTTTAAGTATATAGAACAATTTAGATTTTAAGTCTTAAGAGCTAACAGGACTGGGAATAAAATGGTAATTTCTGACTTTGTCACCAGTCTTGCCTTAATTTTCCCATTTCTAAGATATTCATAAGAGACCACTTAGGGTAATGGTGGATTGTATGAGAATGGATAGGATAGATAAATATAAAAGGGCTTAATATTCTGAATTTATGAATTAAATACTTTCCTTGCTATTTGTATTCATAGGAAGTTTTCAATTGATACAGAATTAATAATAATTGTATATTGATTTACTGTTGTGCTTTAAAGCATGTTTTTAAGCTATTGAGGAGTGTCTTTACATTAAATCTGACCCAGAGGCTCCTTGTGTAAAATAGATGAAATCCGAGAAGCTGTGGCTTAAGAAAAACCTTGATGCTTCCTCATTGCCTCTCAAGGTAATTTCTAACGCTGCCCCTTCTCTGAACCCTAAACTCTCTGGTGGCCCTTAAGGAGCCCGCTGATTTACCGACCACAAATTAGAGTCCTTTTGTTTGAGATCCTGCAAATTAGGTGGGAGTTGAATTCTCATCATTTAATACATGGATAAACAGGCTCAGAACCACTCTGACACAAAGGTCCTCTGAACTTAAACCTAGTATCTTTTAACATTACTTATCATTTTTAGTGGGCAACTATTTTAAACAGATACCTTAAGAAAGCAGACTTTCTTAATTGTTCTCAAGGGAACCTGCAGGTACAAGGTAAAAAAAATGGGTGACATGGGCACTATTTAATGCCCTGAAGCAGGGTTTATCAGTGATGTTGGTTGGGTGAAAGATTAAGTGCAGTCGAGAAGTCAACACCTAATTTACTTTCATGGCCACTGAGAGGAGAAAATCGGATAGACTTATTTAGTGGGCCACTAAAGCACAAGATATTATGCCAAGGATCATGTATTACCAGTCTTTTCCTTAGATTTTAAAAACAGGTTTTAAAAATATACGTATATATTTAGAATAAGAATGATATCAGATAGTGGAAATATTAAAAGTACCATTCTTTTTAAGAGTTTAAAAGTACTATTTTTATTGAAATTCATTTTAATATTTCTTGCTTGGATATCTGCTTTCTAAATACGATGGCAAACATGTTAATCCATCCAAAAGAGCTTGCTTTCAGAATATGTGTCAAAGTAAGGAAATATGTGTCAAATATGTGTCAAAGTAAGGAAAAATTGTGATTTATTGGCTTTTAAGTTTTCAAGTCTAATAAGATGATTCTGGGTCATTAGACTAATCAACTAATCTTAGATTAGCTTTCAGTTACAAAAATTGTCCTATCTTGAAAACAGTGGTTTCCCCAAACTCTCAGTGGTGTCATGGCAAATTCTAGAAGTCTAGGGCAACTCTTGATAAATACTCTGAGTTTCTAGGAGCACAAATTATCATAATTTTCTTGTTTCCATTCTGTGGTAGCTGGCCTTGATGTTTGGGTTACATTCTCAGGATGAGAACTTATGTAGAAGAAGAATCAAACCATTATGGACCATATTGAGTCATAGTATGTGTATATGTGTGAAGAACAAGTTGGGGACAGAAAAATGATGCAGTCTAACAAATCAGTTAGCAAGAACATTTTCCAAATAACTATTAGACTTTTGGTAGTTAATTATCAGGAAAAAAACTGAGTCATCAAAGCACACGTGGAACTACAAAGTTTGCATAATAGGGAGTTTATCTCTATTTCCCGGATTCCATTAAATGACTAAAGTTTTGTGCTTTGCTATTCTTCCTGCTGACATTATTATATCCTTGCTGTCCCAAGAAAGGTGACTAATTCTCTGTTGGTTTTATGAAAGGAAACAGGCAGAACAGCATGACTCACAATTATAATCTTGCTTTTCTCTTCATACAAGAAAATTGGCTTATGTGTGTGACTTGATGAAACATTTAACTGAGAAGGAGCCTTACTAATTGCATTCAGTGAAGTGAAATGCCCCCAAATAACACCATTTATTGGTTAAATCACATTATCAGCAGAGCTATAAATCTGAACCATCTTGTCCTAAAGAAATTTAGACTTTTTTTTTCATTTCAGTCTTCATGTATTAGTTCAGTTTTATGCATATGTACATATACAGCTGACCATTGAACAATGGGGGGATTAGGCACACCAGTAGCCCACACAGTTAAAAACCCACGTATAACTTTTGATTATTTTTTTTTTGATGGTGGTGGCGACGATAACAGTATGGAACTTTTCTCGAAAAATTAATCCACAGTAGACTAGGGTCCAGCAGTTGGATTTCCAAATAATGATCGAAAAGAGAGACTCTTTTTGAGTAGGATTATTCCGGAAGTCTTTTTTAAAGGCACATTTAAGGGAGACAAAGTTTTCACCTACAAGGACAGGGTAGAAAATGATGCATCCTCCCTCCCCACAGGAGGAAAGCTTTGAGAGAGAGGACTTGGTACTTAAGAAATGAGTCTGACTTAAATTAAATGTCCCTCCTAAGTATTTCCCTGTTGGAATGTTCCGTGATGTTGTCATTGTGTGCTTTCCCTTTGATTCTGAGTTCTTTGAACGAAGGCACTTTATTTAGCATTGTGACCTCAGTACGCACAAACAGGTCAGGAAGGAGTAGCTACATAAATGTTTATTGGGGGCACCTGGGTGGCCGAGTTGGTTGAACATCCAACTTCAGCTCAGGTCATGATCTCACAGTTCATGGGTTCAAGCCCTGTGTCGGGCTCTTTGCTCACAGCTCAGAGCCTGGAGCCTGCTTCTAATTCGATTCTGTGTGTCTCTGTCTCTGGCCCTCCCAGACATTCACTCTCTCTCTCATAAGTGAATAAACTTAAAAAAGTGAGTGTTTATTGAAGACACATATACACTTAGTCTTATGATGTATCTACTACATTGCTTACAATATAGAATTATTTTGTATAATCCTATTTAGAATTATCGTCAGAAATAAATTCCTTCAGAATTTTCTTCAAGGTAGTAAAAATCTACCTTTTCAGGGTAGATTTGATTTTTTGGAGGTAGAGTAACTTGAAACTAGATTTGAATGAATAAAGTATTCGCTCCTGGCAAACAATATAATTTTTAATTTTAAATGAGGCACAACAAAGTAGATTTGTGTGTTTGTTGGGCATATGATGGGCTCTGCAGAAGGCTTCACGGAGGCATTCCAAAAGTGGTTTGATCAGTGGTTGCATCATTGAAATTATGATACAGTCCCAAAGGAACAAAACTGTAGAACTGCACATTTGATTATGTAGACTTCCACGTCACAATAGCCTTCTGTTTGGTTATTCCTATTCTGAGGCCTTCTCTCCTTAAGTTTTCAAGGAAAGCTTCTAGACTTATTTTCTGTTCTCCCTCTAAAACTTTCAGTGACTCTCATTAGCTACAGAGTGAATTCCAAATGCCTTAACTTGGCATTTAAAGCCACTTATTATTGGGCCTCAGCCTAAACGTCCAATCTTATGCCTACTTTTCCCCCTTCCATGTAACCTGTATTTCAACCAAATGGAACCAGTCATTAGTCCCCATTCAAGAGCTGTTCTTTCTCATAGTGTAAAGTGTTCACCCAGTCCATCTTTTTATACAAGCCGCTATTCTCCTCAAAACCCCACTTTAAATGCTAGCTTGCTTGAAATCTCTCTCTCGTCTTTTATTATTACATCTGTAGGTTTTATGGCCTTTATAATTTATACCCTATTTTATGGCTTTTGTATATAGTCTTATATGCCCTTTTTGACTCTATGCCATTTGAGCTAGTCAAACAAATCTCCTTGGGCCTTGACTCCATGCCTCTCAGCACAGTGCCTTGCATAAAGCAGAGCTTTAGTAAATATGTATAGGGGTTTTAAGTACATAGAAACACATCTGTAAACCAACAGTATCAAATGGTTTGGCCATTTAAGCCTATGGACTCTATGACAATGACCCCCATATTTCTTTAAGGGCATTCAGAATTTGGAAATTTTTATTCATATAAAAATCTAATGGTTGTGCATATGATTCAGTAATTCAGCATTACAGAGTAAATTATTATAGAACCATGAATAATTGGGATACTAGGAAATAGGGTGTTCTGAATAATTTAATTTTCTGGTTAACTTGGAGTTAGGCAGAAAATCTTCTTTGTTTCATTTCTTGTTGAAAAATTCTTTCTAAATATGCTAATTTCTGATCTTAGGCAAAGAGCATCATTAAAATTTTCTTTGATGAATGAGGATATTAGAATGCCTTTGGGTAATTATTACATACCTTAATTCTCATTTTATATTACCATATATGAACAAAAAAGGTTTTGAGTTTGGATTGTGTCTCTAAAGTTCTTTTCTTTTCCCTGTATTATTTAGCCTTGGATATTATTTTTGGATGAAAACAAAACCTCATATATATTTTTATACTCTTCACCATAGAAAGAATCAGAGTATGTGCTGGTCTTTATGAGTGCATTCTTCACTTTCAGTTGACTATTTCCAGTCTTTTGCTATGTAATTATTGGTAAAATTTTATTTCCATCATATATGCTATATTTATAACTTCATTAGTATTTAAATATTTGTGAAACTTACAATGTATTTAGCATATATGTATTTATTGTTTAGCCTCTGATTCAGCTTTTTTCCTTATAACAATTCCTGTTTTTTAAAACATGCCTGGGAGCTCCTGGGTGGATCAGTTGGTGGAGCGTCCCACTTTGGCTCAGGTCATGATCTTGTAGTTCGTGGGTTTAAGCCCCACGTCAGGCTCTGTGCTGACAGCTCAGAGCCTGGAGCCTGTTTCAGATTCTGTGTCTCCTCTCTCTCTGCCCCTCCCCCACTCACTCTCTGTCTCTCTCTGTCTCAAAAATAAATAAACATTAAAAAAATTTTTTAAACCTGCCTGAATTGCATGTAGTTTTGAATTTGTAATTTAATTTGAATTTGTAATTTAACTGACATTATTCTTTTGCCTGTTACTTTTTCAGATGTTTTTGCAAGTCTTAACGATTTTTAGATAATATCAAGACAGTGGGGGGAAAAAAACCCAACAGTGATCATGAACACCAAAGATTTTGTAGTTCTTCCATGGGGGAAACCTGGAAATTCTGTAAAACTAAAATACAAGTAAGTGCATATATATTTATTACTTAAATAAAAATAATTGCTAATGTCTCTGTAATTTAAAGGTTTTTTTTTAATATGAGGCTGTGTAGAGTTGAACATAAATGTGTGAGTTCTCATCTCCATTTCTTTACACTGGTGCATTTTTATCTGTAAGAGAGTAGGTTTGAAGTATTTTAAATCCATCATAGTTTAAAAAATGAGGGCTAAAATTATTTGTGCCACAAAATTGAAATGAAAAGTTATAAATGAAGTTTGGGTTTATTGACTATCGAAGCAATTGAAGGAAAAGTTACAAATAGTTTTGTGACATTTATTCACAGTTAAAAAGGATCACCCTAAAGAAACTAAAGACCCTGAAATTTGGGGAGACTGTTGGGCTGAGAGACATTTAAATAGAGAATAGAGGGTACTAACTATCCCAGCACTTCACCTATAAGAGACAGTATATTGAATTCACCTTTCCCTTGGAAGGGCACCATCTGTCCTGGATTGCCTTGGGAATGTCTTCAGCTAGAACCAAGCAATTCTGGGTATTCTGGGAACTTCATGACATGGCAGAGGTATGGGACATTTCAAAATACTGCTTCCCTTTGAGATCACCTAGTGTCACTGGGAATTCCCAAGGCCTTCCTCGCAAACATAAATAAGGGCTAGCCAGTCTAGGTTAGGGACAGACTGTCAATTTAAAAAATTATGTTTGTATTTTTTTGTTTTTGAGAGAGAGAGAGAGGGTAGGAAGAGGAGCAGAGATAGATGGAGACACAGAATATGAAGCCGGTTCCAGGCTCCAAGCTGTTGGCACAGAGCCTGATGCAGGCCTTGAACTTGGATGATGAGATCATGACCTGAGCTGAAGTCAGATGCTCAACGAACTGAGCCACCCAGGTGCCCCCAGACTGTCAATTTTTCATCTTAGTTTTGAGTTCCCTGAATCAGATCAGTAGTCCTGTGGTTATTCAATGTCTCCAGAGCTTACCTAATTCTTCCTTCACTTTTGAGGTAACTGTGTATAAGAGTTGGAAATTGTTCTACAAATATATGCCATTCTCAGTACAGTTCACCCTCGAACAATAACAAAGGTTAGGGGCATTAATGCTCTAGCAGAGTCAGAAATCCACGTAGAACTTTTGACACCCCGAAAGTTAAGAACGAATAGCCTGCTCTTGACTAGAGACCTTATGGGTAATATAAATAGTCAATTAATGCATGTTTGTATGTTATATGTGCTATACACTGTATTCTTACAAAAAAAGTAAGCTAGAGAAAGGAAAATATTATTAAGAAAGTCGAAAGGAAGGGAAAAGATAATACAGTGCTGTATTTATCAAAAACAATTGTGAACTGACCCATGCAGTTCAGACTCTTGTTGAAGATCATCTGTATTAGTTTTACATTTTTTTTTTGGTGGGGACGGGAGCTATCCAATTGCTACTATTACCAGTTTTCCTATTGTGTGTAAAAAGAAAAGGGGACATGCATAATTTGATTATGGTCCTGTGTTTCAAGTTTGTGTTTTTATACCTATAAACCATTCATCCAACAATAATTAATTGCATGTATTTTACACACTGTTCTGGGGAATAGTGGATGTAAAAGTAAGAAGACACAACCTTTGCTCTCAGGTAGTTTGTGGAGGATGTGAATAGATAAAATCACATTTACGGTATATTGTGAAGCCTGGTGTGATGAGAAAGCACAAACTGAGGGGGGCAGGCCGAGGAGGTCTCCAAGCTTTGCCTGAAAGATGCAGTTATTTGGGTAGTTACTCGGGAAAACCTGTGTAGAGGCACAGAGGCCACATACTTTGGGAACTTTCAGACACACGCAGCGATTTATGGGACAGAGATTTATAGATCAGAGTTGGAGAGAAGGGCAGGATCATATAGATAGTAAATAACGTATAGTGTATGCCACACTAAGGAATTTGGAGTTTAGTTTGGAGGGGAGGGAGGGTCACTGTTTCATAACCTATAGGTCTCTGGTCACCCATGATCAGCAACCTACAAAAGTTAGGATGCGAACCCTCACTCTATGGTAATTGCCCCAGAATTCCCTTTCTTGCCCTTTCCTTATTCCAAGCTTATGTTCATTTGACATTGTCTTAATGATTATCTTGAGCTTGTCTGACATTTTGCTGTTCTTCAACATTTGTCTTCCTCTTCCCCAGCCCCCAGCTCATTTCAGTAGGTTATTTCTGGCCTGATTTGTTGAGTTGACCTGCTTTCTGCGGGATCAACCTTAGTTTTCCTCAGTGGCACTGCCTGCACCATGCACTCCCCACCCTCCCACCGCCCCCAGCCTCTGTGTTTGAAGCTGTCTCCCGGAGGAACCCATGTTTTGTTTCAGACCCATAGCATCCCATCAACTTGACCACTTGGTCAGTAAGCTTGTCTTTTTTTTTTTTTCCCCCAGTCTTATTCCTTTCCTCTACCACAGTGGGGACTTCAGAAACATTAAAAGTTTTCTAAGCAAGTGAGTAACACAATCACATTGGTACTCTCGAACTCTTCCTCTGGAAGCCATGTGAAAAGTGTTGTCAGCCATTGAGACTTTGGGCGGGGAGACCAGCTTGCGTATCAGTCCTAAACTGTGTCCCCATTTCATGACAAAGTGATCTAGGCATCATTATCCTCCTGGTGGCCCGAGTAAGAAACCCATGATTGTCTTAGTTTCCTTCCTTGTCTCTTTCCTGGTGAGTCGCCTGCTTCTGGTCAGTCCCCAAGTCCAGTGAATTCTATTTCCTTATAGTTGTCAGATTCTCCCATTTTTCTCTCCCCTGTCTCTATCCAGTCAGACCAGCATCATCTCTCTATTATTAGGCTTCTTGAAATAGTCTCCCAACTGGCAGCCTTGCCTTGCCTTTCAAGCCTTATATCCTCTAATTTTCCATTCTCTAGTCAGAGTGATCTTTCTAAAATCAGTTCCATTAAAAACCATTGATGGGTCTCATCCCTTATAGAATATAAATCCTCATCACGGCCTACATGGCTCTTCATGATCTGGTCACCCTCCACCTCAGCACGTCCATTTCTTGCCACTTTTCCTCTCCTGCACAGAATGCCTGGTCACGTGGAACCTCTGGTGGCTTGGCCCCCACACACATCACCTGTTTCTCCTTGTGCCCAAACTATTTTTTTCCTTCTTAGAATGTTGCTCTCACCACTTCCCTTTGACTTCCCCTAGGTCCTTTCATCCCTCAGGGCTCAGCTCAGACCTCACTTTCTCCAGGATCTATCTGCTCCTGCCATCCCTCTAGCTGGGCATGCGCCCTGTGTGTTCAGGTACCTCCAGTTTCTTCTCCAGTGACGGCACGATTGTAACCATATTTTGTTTGCCTGCATGCGTGTCTGTGTTTCTCTCTGTACCGGGAGCTCTGCTGGGTCTCATGTCTTCTCACCTCCTATCCCGTAGCCTATCACCGCAGTGCTTGTTTGAACTAAGGGCTGAAACACTCCTTGTGGAGCAGATAAAATGAAAATAGTGCCTCTCCATCAGTATCTTAGCCAGCTTCTCTGAACCCACCGGCAGCCTTTGCCTCCTCTCACTTTCCATGTATCTCTCTGGATTATGTCTTATTTGGCCCACTTGCTTTTTGGTGACTGTTTACATAAATTAGTTGCCTTTTCTGATCTCCATTATTCTTTTTTTAAAATATGCTTTTTTGTCAAATTGGTTTCCATACAACACCCAATGCTCATCCCAACAAGTGCCCTCCTCAATGTCCATCAGCCACTTTCCCTTCTCCCCCACCCCGCATCAACCCTCAGTTTGTTCTTAGTCTTTAAGAGTCTCTTGTGGTTTGCCTCCTTCCCTCTCTGTAACTTATTTTTCCCCTTTCCTTCCCCCGTGGTCTTCTGTTAAGTTTCTCAAGATTCACATATGAATGAAAACATATGGTATCTGTCTTTCTCTGCCTGACTTATTTCATTTAGCATGGTACCTTCCAGTTCCATCCACATTGCTACACATGGTCAGATTTCATTCTTCCTCATTGTCATGTAGTATTCCATTGTATAGATAAACCACATCTTCTTGATCCATTCATCAGTTGATGGACATTTAGGCTCTTTCCATGCTTTGGCTATTGTTGAGAGTGCTACTATAAACATTGGGGTACATGTGCCCCTATGCATCAGCACTCCTGTATCCCTTGGGTAAGTTCCAAGCAGTGCTATTACTGGGTCATAGGGGAGTTCTATTGTTAGTTTTTTGAGGAACCTCCACACTGTTTTCCAGAGTGACTACACCACTTTGCATTCCCAGCAACAGTGCAAGAGGGTTTCTGTTTCTCCACATCCTTGCCAGCCTCTATAGTCTCCTGATCTCCATTATTTTTATTTTTATTTCTTGTCATTGAATCCTTGGGGATGCATACTACTTGATTATAGTTAAACATTAATGAAATAATGAAGGAAGAGATTTAAACTCATGACAGATAATAAAAGCTCGAGAATGAGGTTGGCATAGACCTGTTGGAAACAGAATCAGTGACTAATACTGACAAGAGCCCAGAACTATAAAATGAAGAAAATGGCTTGTGTCAACAGTTCAATGGGCTTTGGATATTATCAAAATGTCTTGTACAAGAATCTGTAAGGGGGCTCTCCTCTGTCCTCAAAAAGTTCGTTCGTTCGTTCGTTCGTTCTTTCTTTCTTTCTTTCTTTCTTTCTTTCTTTCTTTCTTTCTTTCTTTCTTTCTTTCTTTCTTTCCTTTCTTTCCTTCCTTCCTTCCTTCCTTCCTTCTCCTTCTTTCTTTTCTTTTCTTTTCTTCTCTTCTCTTCTCTTCTCTTCTCTTCTCTTCTCTTCTCTTCTCTTATCTTATCTTTTCTTTTCTTTTCTTTTCTTTTCTTTTCTTTTCTTTTCGCTTTCTTTCAAAAAACAACAGGTAGGGCTTGGCCCAGGTCATAGTCAATCCTTTTGATACCCCCTATACCAAAGCTCTCAATGGGTACTTTCTCCCTAATAGGCCCCAAACAGGTTCTGTTCACTCTCATGTGTGCTCTCTCTCTCTCCTTTTCTTTTTGCTTTGCTTTTTCTTTCCTTCCTGCTTTCCCTTGCCTCCTTCCTTCCTTCCTCCTTCCTCTCTCCCCCTTTTTTCTTCCCTCTTTTTCTTTCCTTCTATCTTTCTTTCTTTCTTTCTTTCTTTCTTTCTTTCTTTCTTTCTTTCTTTTGTTCATTCACTCTCTTTCTTTCTTCGTATTATATAACATAGAGGTAGAAATTTATTGAAGGTTTCTAAAATGATCAGGTCAGCAAAAATGTGTATTCTGTAGAGAAAAAAGTTAGTTACAGTATTAGTTTAAACAGTATGCTTCCAACAACTTGAATTCCTTAGAAGAAAGACAGTATGAAAATTAGAAAATGTTTTTTCTTGGGGTGCCTGGATGGCTCAGTTGGTTAAGTGTCTGACTTCGGCTCAGGTCATGATCTCACAGTTTGTGGGTTTGAGCCCCACATCAGGCTCTGTGCTGACAGTTCAGAGCCTGGGGCCTGCTTTGGATTCTGTGTCTCCCTCCCTCTGTGGCCCTCCCCTGCTTGCGTGCCGTCTCTCGTTCTCTCTCCCTCTCTCTCAAAAATATTTTAAAAAATTAAAATGTTTTTTTCTTTTGCTTTCTGTTTATATAACATAAATATTTGTGCATATATAAAGACAGAGTTCATATGGAAAGTGAATTTTGATTTGAAATCTCTAGCAGTGTAATAGGAAAAACAAAAATCTGACATTTGAATAGATACATACCTTAAGGAGAATGTTAATGGGAGGCAAATGCTAACTTTAGAAACTGTATTTCACAGAATGCAAAGGAAGCAGTTAGAATACTTCATCACATATTTACTATTCATAATTTTAATTAAGAGTAAAGGATTATAGAAAATTATTTTGCCTTGTTTTTTGTTTATTTGCTTACCATGAATGAACATTCTGTGTTTAACTGTTACTCAGAAATGCTCAGGAGCTGAGGATGGAGAAGATACAGTTAGAGCTGGAGAACCAACAAATGGAAAAGAAACTACAGGAATTCCAATCAATTCGTAGCAGAGAAAAGGAAGAAAGACAGTAGGTGGCATTTTTAGGGAATTTGAGAGGAATAAATTGAATTGTGTAAAGAACTATTTTACATATTACTGTCATTTCAACAAAGATCTGCCTTGAATGAATACTTTATGGCTTTTCCTGTTGAACAAATAGTATGAAATTTCTCCTACTTTCTCTATTTGTGTCCCTTATATAAGGCATTTTGCTTTTTAAAATTACCATTACTTCTGGGGGTTTTTGAACCTTATTTGGTCTTACGCTTTCTTATTTCTCTTCTTACATGACCCTTCTGAGCCATTAATAGTTGGAATGTTTAGCACAGCAATATAACCTTTGCTCTCATAAAAGTACCATCCACAGGATATTGCCAGTTTATGTTTAAGGTCATTTTTGTTTATAAAAAGACTTGGAGGGGGCAGGACTTTACATGTTCATATATAAGAATAATTCATGCATTCAAGGAAGTTTAAGATATTTTTAGATAAATGTGCTTTAGCTGAAATTTTATTAATGAGCACTCTCTAATATTGTGCTTTATGTCTGTGCTAACTTTACTGAGAATTGCCATTTATTATAAAATAATAAATACATATGATACAGGTCAAACAGAATTGATAGTTATGTAATAGAAATTATTTATTCTTTGCTCTGGGCTGACTCCCAGCCCATTTTGAGCACTGCTTCTAATAATTAAAATCCCCCCCCCAACAAATATCTTATCTTTGTATAAGCATCTATCTATCTATCTATCTATCTATCTATCTATGTGTGTGTGTATGAATGTGTGTTTGTGTATATCTGACTTGTCGTTTATGTTTGTACAAGTGAGGTTATCTATAGAATGATTCACACTCTAATTTTTTACTTAATATATCTTAGTACTATTGCTATATCAGCACACAAGTGATCTCATTCTTTTAATGGCTATATAATATTTCTTTGCCTATTTTTTCACATCTTTATTTAAGTTTTCTCTATTTTATAATTATAAATGCTGCCATGAATATGCTTCTATATATATTTTGCTTACATATGCAAGAGTATCAAAGGGTTAAATTCTTACCTGTGTAATTTTAGGTCAAAGTATATGTACAGTTTAAATTTTGTAGATATTGGAGAAATTGTCTTTCAAATAGGCTTCAAAAGTATATAACTTTTTCCTACAGAGGATGACAGTTCATGTCTCATGTGCTTTGGCTGGTACTAAATAGTTCAGGCTTTTTGTATATTAAACTTGCTTTGTTTGGTGTTCAAAAGGATGATCTTGAAATATCCATGAAGTACCTTCTGAACCATTAAAGAATATTCAGATATTTACTATAGCTCCAGTAGTATTTATCTGTAAAGTATGATTCTTTGGAAAATGTTCATGACACATACACACTCTCTCTCTAATAACCAGAATGTGGATTTAATCAAGGATGTCAATGTTATATGTCATCCCAGGTGACAAAGTATATTGTATATTTTGTTGCTGTTCTTTTAATGATCCAGTGAACTTAGTTTGCACTTCTCAATGGATCATGAAATATCTGTGAATCAGAGTTCCTGAAGTCAGACTCAAGAGTGGGTTTTCACTAGCTGAGGATGTTTTCAAAAATGTTCTATAGCTTGATGGAGTTTTCAGTAGAGTTAAGTGTTTTTCTAAGATCACATAGATAGTAAATGTCATAGCCAGAATGAGAGTCTGTCACTCGTTGGTCAGGAAGATAGAAGTCCAGTGTTCTGACCTTGACTTTATTATTTATTGTCTGTGTAACCTTGGGCAAGTTTTTGTCTCATTATTTTTTAAGTGAGAATTGGACTTCTGCCCTGTTGACTTCAAAAAATTTTGTGAGACTCAAAAGTGCTTTGAAAACCATAAACTAAACAGTTTGCTTTCTTTGCCATCGCGTTTACCTTTCAGTATGGGAGCTGATCTGTAGTCTTATAGAATTCATCACTTAGTAGACCTGCTGACGGTTGTGGGTGTTTTGCTTCCTTTTCCTCTTTACATTTGTGGACCCTTAGCTTTTAAAACTGCATGACGATCTGTAAAATTTCCTATAAATCAGTAAAGGTATCTTTAGTCACTGTAAATGTCTAAAAAATGAGATTCTTCATCTGTTTGGACATTCAACTTTTATTCATTTCTTCTGAAAAGTTCCTAATATGGTAGAGCTATATTTTAGAATTACCAAGGCTATCGTGGCATTATTGATATTTTATTTTCCTTTTGTGATGATCTGTTATATGTTAATGACTGAATTTCATTTCTTCAAACAGGGAAAATGTATTTGTTTTCATTAAAAGGAGAAATGTATTTAGTAATTACATTTTGTTCTCTGTTATATATATTGAAGGTCAAGTGGATATCACTGGAAATCGGGACAAATGGGAAAATTGGGTAATCAATCACACATAATGTCACGAAATAAAGGAAATATTATTAAGGTAAGAAAATACCATTTGGTTCTCAGAGAATTTACTGAGTAAGGAGATATAAATTAATTTTTAGATGTTGTATTCCTTTCCATGCTTAAGAACCCACTATTCCTATTTTAACAACTTCACATATTATTGGATTTTGATTAATTTTTATGAGTTAATATGTAGCTTTCTTTATTCAGATGTATTTTGTTTTTCATCTATAAGTCAATTTTTTTTTTTTAATGTTTTATTTATTTCTAGGAGAGAGAGAGAGAGAGAGCGTGATCAGGGGAGGGTCAGAGAGAGAGGGAGTCACAGACTGAAACAGGCTCCAGGCTCTGAGCTGGCAGTCAGCACAGAGCCCGACGCGGGGCTCGAACCCACGAACCGCGAGATCATGACCTAAGCGAAAGTCGGACACTTAACCGACTAAGCCACCCAGGCGCCCCTATAAGTCAATTTTTAAAATTCACCTTGCATAGAATTTTTCTAAACTGAATTTTTTCATGCAGTTCAGTTCCGGTTTCAAGTATGTGAAAGCTAGGTTATTTGATGTGATGAAGAATAGACTTTTTTCCTGCCTTTTTATTAGATCACGTTTGTTTCATGTGTTTATGTTTTGCTTGAATAATAGTTATTATTTGTATACTGTTGATTCCGTGTGTGGAGATACCCAAGGAAAAGCTGCTTTCAAGTTTCCCAGCTATAGAATCATGTTATCTTGTCTGTGTATTGTAAAATATAACATTAGATTATATGTAAGATTAAAACCAGATGAGTGACTTTATGTAAGGAAAGCTGTTTTGTTTCTGGATTGTTTAGTACAAGATCCATGACTTTGTAAGTTTTAACTTATATATCTCTTTCTTTTTTATATACCTATCACCCAACTTTCTTTGGGCCAGTTGGCATCCACAAACATCTTACTTGGTGCTTCTAACGTTTTTGGCTTCAAAAAGGCATTTTGTTCTTTACTGTCATTCTCTTATTGAGATATGTTTCTTCAATTTTTGGATTACAAATTTTATAGTCCACTTCCCATTCTTCATTATCTTTCTGAGATAGTGTTCCATGTTTCGGATGTTATTGAACTATGACACATTAACAATGCTCACTTTGTGATTGTTGACTTATTTATTCAATAGCAGTTGTTAAGTGCCTCCTTTGTCATGTAGTGCTTTATCCTTGTTCACAAGGAGATCCTCATCCAGTGTGAAAGATAATGCACATATGAAAATATTTATAGATTAAGTCAGATAACCATTTAATGTGTGAACCATCTGTGCTTGGGGAAAAAAATACTTTAGTTCTGCAAATATTTGAGAGTCTCCTAGATGCCTTTGTAAGGAAAAAGTGATGAATAAATCATAATGCCAGTCCCCACAAACCTCATAAGTGAGTTAAAAGATGTGAAAACCTGGAGTTTAGGGAGCTATAGAAGGTGGGTGTAGAATGTGAGATTGCACAGGAGGGAAGGCCTTGAAAACCAGAGTTCAGAGTCTTGACGGTTTCACTGTGGGAATGGGATTCCCTGACAGCTTCTGAACAGGAGGAAAGTAAGATTAAGGTAATGACTTATGATGGCTGATCTTATTTAAATAGGTAGTGCATTTGGAGTTTATAAATACAGAGTACAGAACAAATGATATCAAAACTGTTTTGATCATGTCCATATAAATCAAGAACGTATTTTGAGCATGTATTTTTCTATGTGATCCTTTTATTTACTAATGAGTAGACTTTATTTAGAGACATAATACTTTACTAATATACCATGTGCATTGTGAGACAAAACATAGATATTAATTAAGGGTGACATAAACATAAATAGAAATTCTTTTCTACTTTCTGGATTTTTCCTGAGCTCCCTCAAGCATGCATACATGCTTTGGAGGCCACTACTATAGTAGAAGACTATTTTTTTTTTTTAATTTATTTCTGAGATAGAGAGAGGGAGACAGCGTGAACAGTGGAGGGTCAGAGAGAGGGGGAGATACAGAATCTGAAGCAGGCTCCAGACTCTGAGCTAGCTATCAGCACAGAGCCGATGCGGGGCTCAAACCCACAAATCGTGAGATCATGACCTGAGCTGAAGTCGGAAGCTCAACCGACTGAGCCACCCAACTGCCCCAGTAGAAGACTATTAAAAGAATCTAAAGGTCAAATGAGAAGAGTCTGAATTAGAATGTAGCAAAAGAAATATGAAAAAAACTATGGAGCCTAAAAAGCAATGAGAAAGAAAAGGAGGAATTCAAGTGAATAACTGATATTCCAGGCTGCACTGACTAGGAAGTAGAATAAAGAAGGAAGTTGGAAAACAATTTGGGATTTAGAGATCCCTCGCTCTCTCCCTCCTTCTTCATTCCTTCTTTTGTTTCCTTCTTCCCTTCTTTCTTTCTTTCTTTGCTCTTCTTTTCCAAGCTTTAATGCGGTATTGACAATTAGGATTTTAAGATAATTTAAAATGTACAGCATGATGATTTGATGTATGTATATATTGTGAAAATATTTCATCCACAGGTTAATTAACACATCCCACACCTCACCTATTTACCTCTGTTTTGTCATTGTTGTTGGGGACATTTAACTTCTGTCTAGCAATTTTGAAGATTTAGGGTTTTGTTTGAATTCTCATGTGTTAGTTGAAGCCAAGGGAATAAATGTGCTTCCTAAGAATTTATAAAAAGTAGAAGAAAGATATAAAGGATGAAGCTCAGAAAGGGCAAGTGTGAAGGATAAATAAAGCTCAAGGAATATGGAGGTAAAAGAGAACTTTAATATTTATTCACTATCTATTTTATACCAGTCAATAGTTTAGCTGCTTTTCCTGTTTTATCTCATTAAGTGCCTCTATCACATAAGAGGCAGTTGTTATTTTTCCAATTCCATAGATGAAGTAATTTAACATCAAAGAAGTTAACTTGCTCAAGGTCAAGTGTCAGGGTCATGATTTGGAATGTAGGCTTTCCAACTGGTTCTAAGGTAATTTGCCAGCTCTCCAGTAAAGGGAAACTGAGAAGAGGAAGAATGGTAGTAGTAGAATGAAAGTAATGTGATTTCATAGAAAATGAAGGTAAATGAGGGTAATTTTAGAAAATATAGAGAAGTCAATATTGTTCTATACATTGTGTGGTGAGAAAAGTTTTGACTGTGATTTTAGACCGGTGTTTCTCAAAAAGGGGAAGCTTTGCCCCTCAGGAGACGTTTGGCAATGTCTGGAGACATTTTTAGTTATCACCACCAAGAGAATTTTTGGCTTTTGGTTAATGATAGGTAGTGGCTATAGGCCAGGGTTGCTGCTGTACACCCTATAATACACTGGGCAGTCCCATAACAAAGAATTATTTGGCTTAAAATGTCAATGGTATCCAAGTCAAGAAACCCTGTGTTAGTCTATATAGATTAAGATCCTGACTCATTTTGATTCATTTCGTTGGTTCTATGATTTTAGGCAAGTCACTTAATTTTTTGGGGCTCCTGTCATCATATTTGTAAACATACATAACAATACTTGCTAACTACTTCATAGAGTTTTAAGCAATATCGAGGTTATATGTGTGAAACCAATTGTAACATTGGCTGTAGATCACACTAAAAAATGATTATTTACTAAGAATGAGAATTTTAAAAAGCCTGATTTGATATTTGGGTTATTAGATGGAAAAATATATTTCAAGTGGTTGAAAAAGAAAGGTGGATGGTAATGAGTAAAGGCAAATGTTCCAGTGAGCTTGGGAACAGAGGGTGACCTCTCAAGGACTTAACAGGATCAGGAAAGACTTTGTTATAGATGATCTTTGAACAACACAGGTTTGAATTGTGAAGATCCATTTGTATGCAGATTTTCTCAAGAAATGTATGTACAGTACTATAAATGTATTTTTTCCTACCTTATGACTTTCTTAATAAGATTTTCTTTCCTCTAGCTTACTTTAGTGTAAGAACATGGTATATAATACATATAGCATACAAAATATGTGTTAATCAACTGTTTATGTTATCTGTAAGACTTCCAGTTAACAACAGTAGGCTATTACTAGTTTTTGGGGAGTCAAAAATAAGTGCTCCAATTCCCATATTGTTAAAGAGTCAACTGTGTATTGTTTTTCAGAATCAGAGAGATGTGAGTCAGTTTGTAGTTGAGGGATGGACTCACTAGTGAAGGAAAGATTGAAGATGCAAGAGAGAGGTGCCAATTGCTGGGGGTTAGTCTTTGAAGAGACAGCTCATTAAGGAGAACTTAACCGATGGAAAGAGAACAGATTTTATCTGATAAAAAAGATGGAAGAGAAAATAGGTGGCAGTAAAGGTGAATTTTTAGAGATTGCATTTGACAAGAGGTAGGGCAGGAAGCTGTGGAAAGATTTTAAGGGAAGACCTCAACATTCTTAGTAAATTTGGAGGCAAGATCATCTGCTCACAATAAGGAAGGGAAATAGGGTAAATGTGAGTATTTTGGAATGAAGAAAGTTTGAAGTAGCCACCATGGGAATCATTATTGAAGTTTAACACAAACAAAGTAAATATACTACTAAATAGCCACAAGAGCATGGATTTGTAGGGGATCCAGTCAGGATTATTTCATCACAATGGTAGGTAGATGTGGGAGGTCTAAGAGGAAGGAGATAAGGTGATCATGGTTAGCTCTGAGAAGCTCTGCATTTGGAGCTTTTGAAGGTGTGGCCATTCAGATTGCTGCTTATGTTTAAGGTTTGGTCATAATGGTCAGGTGGCTGAAGAGGGACTTAGATGGTCAGAGTAGTCAGCAGGTTGGAGGGGTTTGAGCATCAGGGTGTCAGGTGAACCTGAACACTGAAGTCTCCATGATCATCACCCAGAACTCTGATGGAGGGAAATACTGAGCAGATTGCCAAAGTTCAGATGGAGGAGGATTCTGGATATTGATAAAGGTGATAAGCAAGTGGTAAGGAGCTTTAGTACAGGCAACTTTGCTGAATGATGAGATCAGAGCAATATTCTGGAAGCAGCACTGAGGAACAAACAGGAAGAAATTTCTTCCTTTCTCCTGGTGAGTGAAAGGGAGTAGAAATGGAGTCAATTCCTCTGGGGAGTTTTTCTCTGGAAAAAAGTTGTGTCTGAGGAAGGATGGGTCCAGTTAATGTGAACTTTTGCAAGATATATTTTTAGGAATGGTTTTAAAGCATAAGATAAATGGCTATTTCATAAGGGCTCTATGGAATGGTAGGGATGGAAGGGCAAGCAGTAGAAAACGCCCAAGTTTAAGGAGCTAATTAGATTAAAAATGAGAATATTTTAAATGGTGGCTCATGGGAGGAGTGTGGGACCATCATAGCAGATTAGGACATTGGTGGGACTTTGGAGGTATCTATCAATGTCAAGGAGGCTGATGGTGACAGCATCATCTGACTCTGATAGTCCAGGTGATATGTCTGTATGGTACTGCCACCAAGCTGCCCTGGACCCTAATGGTACTCCTTCAGCATCTACTGGTGGAGGCATAAGTGGTTAATACAGCATAGGCTTCAGTATATTGGATTCCTGATGTTTTGGATATACATGTATGTGCATATACATATATGTTTATTCATCCATGCATATATGTGTGTGCATTATGTGTGTATCCCAGGTCCAGCCCTACTACCTCCTCAACTTTTCCCAAACAGATAAAAATCGGACTTAAGAGGAAACGCTATTTGCCTAAAAATTAGCAGCTAGCAGTTTGTTCACTGAAATCTTTTTATGCAGTTTGAATCACTTGAAGTAAATATGGCCATGTTTATAGAGCAGAAAAACATTCATAATAATAAAAACAAATTATGAAATTTCCCTAGTAATGGGTTCAATTTGCTTTGGCATATCCATTCTGCCCAGGTAGCCCATAACCATATTGATCATGTATCACTAAGGTAATAATATCGGCCAATTTTGTTATGAGAAATTAGATTAAATTATCTGTAACTTGTATAACATTTTCAGTTTAAAAATAAAAGTGTGATTCACATAGAAATTGATTATTTCAATCCTGTTTTCTTTTCTGCTGTGTTTGGTACATAGCATCTGAGCAGCTTCTTAAAGAATGTGAACAAAAAAAATGCCCTTTTAAAGCAAAACCACTAGATTCACTGTGAATAATTATGCCTGAATTTTCAAAGATGACTGCAGTTGGTACAGCCATCGACATAGAGGCAGCCGTTGTTCTCATATTCTCATGTACAAAGTGGGCAATTGAGCATGCAAATTGCAAATTGAAAACTAGACATGAATTGACAGTGTCTGTATAAATGTGCACCATTCCTCCATGCTCGTTTGTGTACTTTGAATGTTGGTTTCAATAAGACCAAGGCAAGTATGTACACTTGGTGAGTCTGTTTCATGTCTTAAAATCTGAAGATCCAAGAATTTTAAGTGACTATTTGAAACACCTAACAGTGAAGCTTATTTACTCAATATTTTGGCTACATCTTAGGAAAGTCAGGGATCACAACTAATATATTGAAGGTTAAATCTATGATGCTTAAATATGTGGTTCTTTAAATTAGACAAATAAGATAATATTGGCTTCTACAGTTATGTAAACAGAGTAGCTCAGTGAGAATTCAGTTTAGTTTGGTCTATGCAAATATTAGACCGTGTATGTTTCAGAAAGATCAGAAATAGAAAAGGCTTGTGGAGCCTTTACAGTATTTGAATATTAGTGCTTTTCTAAATAACATCATGATGATATATAATGATTTTTGTTTAAAACATAATTTATGGCATGTTTTAAAAAATGGTTTATATATTTCCAAAATTTATTTTCTCCTTTTTTTTTTTTAAAGTTTATTTATTTATTTTGGAAGAGAGAGAGCATGTGCACACACATGCGAGGGAGGGGCAGAGAGAGAGGGAAAAAGAGAATCCCAAGCAAGGTCCACGCTATCAGCACAGAGGCTGACGCAGGGCTCAATTCCATGAACTGTGAGATCATGACCTGAGCTGAAATTAAGAGTCAACCAACTCAGCCCCTTGAATTTCCTCTTAATAAAAGTTCTATATATGCTTTAATGATGATGTTCTATTAATATTGTATTTTTCTTTCAAAATGTTTGTTTTACTCATGATGCACTAAAATGTTATGGTTCTCTAATATTTTTGTTAGTAACTTAAACTTTCTTTGAATAAGAGATGTATCCCTGACAAGGAATATGTATTTCATTAATACAGCTTTCTGCTGGAAAAGTGAAATTAAAATTACTAAAGGAGCAACTTCAAGGTAAGCGGTTTGCTACTGTATTATTAGATGCTAAAGATAGAATTTATTTTCTTTTTCATTTGAATTGCATAGAAAATTAAAGTGCTAGAGTTGCTCATTCAGTATAAAGATTCTAAACACTAAAATGATGACTATTTTTGATGTTCAAATTCATTTTATTTATTTTCTGGGAGGGGGAGCCTTATTTTATGTCAAAAATTTTAACTTAGAATATCAATATAAGAAGAGTGTTTTTTGAAGGTGAGGACTTTCATAGCACTGTTTCTTAAATTTATATAAAAGTTTTTAACCAGGAAGATAACTTAGCAATGTAATATTATAAATTGAAATTTCATCCTGGGAATGTAAAAGAATATTGAAAATGGCTTTATATTTTATATTATTTTTAAAAATATTTTTTAACATTTTATTTATTTCTGAGAGAGAGAGAGAGACAACATGAGCAGGGGAGGGTCAGAGAGAGAGGGAGACACAGAATCTGAAACAGGCTCCAGGCTCTGAGCTGTCAGCACAGAGCCCGATGTGGGACTCAAATCCATGAACCGTGAGATCATGACCTGAGCCGAAGTCGGCCGCCCAACTGACTGAGCCACCCAGGTGCCCCCCAAAATGGCCTTGTATTTTAGTAAATTATTTCACAATAGGAAAACCCAAAAATCAATTGGAATTCACAGTAGTTCCAAAAGAAAAAAATTTTATAGAGGATAAGTACATTTAACTTGAATGGATAAGATAGTTTGGCAGAACAAGTTCTATAAGTATATTTAACATTTATCATAGAAGTTGTTATGTATGAGCTTTGTTTATTGTTGATCTGGAGATGGGGCAGAGTGCCACAGAGATTCTATCAAGAGCATCGTTTTTAACACTTGTTAATTTCACTTGTCCAATTCAAGTGAGTTTTAAGCAGAATGGGTGTGGGCAGAAATATGTGACCCTGTGGTCAAAGGGGCTGGGAGGGGAAATGTGGCTTTCCCAGTTTTCTTGGGAAGAGTAGACCTAGCTACACACCATTGTTATTGGGCAATTAATATTTATGTGCTGATAGAGAATTTAGAAATGTAAAGTAAATTCATTACTTTATCAATCAGAAAACTGAATATCATATTTTGATGTGAATGGCCTGACGTTTTTTTTTTCTTCCAGAGCCAGTGAAACAACCACTTAATCATAAAATGGCCAATTCTCCTGAAAGTGAAAAATCCAAAATAAAAGGCAAAGCTTGTGGACAGTGTGAGAACAGGGCTGCTGTGCTGGTAAGTGCACTATTAACAACATACTGGTACATTCCCATGGCCTCATCCACCTCTCCCAGCTCAGCCTGCTTCTGTAGCCAGATGCTTGTCCTTTGCCACTGTTGCTAAGAGGGAAGTGTGCGTTCAGCCAGCATCTATGCAGTGAGCTGCATCTCACCCTCTCACCCCCATTTAAGGATGGTACCTAACTCTTGTCCTCTCTCTTGGGATCATGCCCAGCAGCATGCAAACATGCCACAGTACTTTCCAAACCAAAACTACAACAAAAATTCTCCTTTGATCCCCACATCGGCTACTGTACCCTTGTTAGCAAAACTTCTAAAGCGTTGTCTACACTTGCTCTCATCAGATTCTCTCCTCCTGTTCTCTCTCACTCTTCTTTTATTTTTACTGAAGTATAATGTACTTTCTATGAAATAGATCTTAAATGTATACTATCATGCCATTTGACAAATGGATACACCCGCATCAAGATAATAGAATACCCCTGGAATTTCCCTTGCGCCTTTTCCAGTGAATTCCCACTACGGAGCCAACTACTGGTCTGATTTTTAGCACTGACACTTAGGGGTGCCTATTCTTGAACTTTATGTAAATGGAATGATAGGGTATATATTTTTCTGCATAGGGCTTCTTTTGCTCCTCATGGAGATTCATCCATATTATCACATTTATTGGTAGTTCGTTCATTCAAATTACTTCATTGTATTAGATAAACCAAAATTTGTTTATTCATTGACATATTGAATGACATTTGGATTGTTCCCAGTTTTTTACTACTATGTTTAAGGCTGCTGGGGACATTTATATGCAAGTCTTTTTTTTTAAGGCAAAACAGTTATGAAGGGAAATTGAAGAAAAGACCCCAAAAAGATGGGTTCTGATAGTTCTCTAACTTCTCATTATTGCTGATTGAGTGAACTTTTCAAAAAACATGATGGTAAAATACACCATAATTTAAAAGTTACCTTTTTAGCCATTTTAAGAGTATAGTTCAGTGGCATTAAGCACATTCACATTGTTGGGATGCCATCATCGCCATCCACCCATGAAACTCTTCACCTCACAGAACCAAAGCTCTGTAGTAATTGCACCAGGACTCCCATTTACCCTCCTGTCGGCCCCTGGCAACCAACATTCTATTTTCTGTCTCTATGAATTTGGCTACTCTAGGTGCCTCACAGAAGTGGAATCATACAGTATTTATCTTTTTGTACCTGGCTTATTTCATTTACTATAAGGTCTTCAGGGTTTGTCCACATGGTAGCGGGTGTCAGAATTTCCTTCCTCTTTAAAGCCAAATAATATTCCATTGTACATAAATACCACATTTTATTTATCTGTTCATCCTTCGCTGGACACTTGGGTTCTTTCCACCTTTTGACTTGTGAATAATTCTCCGATGAACATGAGTATAAATATCTGCCTGGTTTCTTTTTAAAAAAATTTTTTTAATGTTTTATTTATTTCTGAGAGAGAGAAAGACAGCATGAGCAGGGGAGGGTCAGAGAGAGACACACACACACACAGAATCTGAAGCAGGCTCCAGGCTCCGAGCTAGCTGTCAGCACAGAGCCCAATGCAGGGCTCAAACCCACAAACCGTGAGATCATGACCTGAGCAGAAGTTGGACGCTTAAACAACTGAGCCACTTAGGTGCTCCAATATCTGCCTGGTTTCTACTTTCATTTCTTTTGAGAATATGCCCAGAAGTGGAACTGACAAATTCTCATTCTCTCTTGAATCCTCTCCGCTCGGGATTGGGTCTCCACTATGCCAGCAACTGCTCCTATGAAGGTCGCTAGTGATTTCCATATTCTTAAATATAGTGGCCAATTCTCAGTTCTTACATTAATCTACCAGTACTATTTGATACAGTATTCCTCTTCTCTTCTGTGACTCTTCACTCAGCTTCCTCTAGGACATGATTCTCTCTTGGTTTCATTTTACTTTGCTAAGTCTTTTTTGGTTTTCTGTATGCTTGAGCCCTAAATGTTGGGGTGCCACAGGGCTTAGTCTTTAGCCCTCTTCCCTAGTCCATCTACTCACTCTATATAGGTAATTTCAGCCACTCTCTTGGCTTTAAAGACCATCTCTACATGGATGGTTCCCAAATGTACATCTTTAACACATCCCTCTACCCTGAACTTTCAACTCAGACTGCCTGTTTAGCACCTCTATTTATGTCTCACAGTAATCACTAACTCACCATGTTCAAAATTATACCTTTCATATCTCTACTCCCCACCCCCAACAGTCTCATAAGGAGGGTCAATTCAGATGTCCCCTGCCCTGGCAGTCCTTTGTAAAGGACTAGCAGCTGAGTTGGCCTCTCTAGTTTTTTGGAGCTGCTCAATGCATCCACACGGCGTTTACTAGCCCTTAATATATATTTACATGTTTTTTTCCCGCCCACCTGTGTAAAGTTCATGCAAGCAGGGATTTAGTTTTGCTCACTGCTGTGTACCCCCCACCTAGAATTATGCCTGAAATTTAGTAAGAACTCAACGAATATTTGTTAATGGCAGAATTTTTTTTTCCTGTAATAAAACCTTCAGATATATTTTCCTTTTAGTTTGTATTAAAAGTACTCTAATACCTTTTGTAATTTAAAATATTATACACACTTAAGAAGCAGTTCCCCCCCCCCAAAGAATTTAATGATTATAACTAATATTTGTAGATTACTATAATGGATATTTGTTACAGTTTTAGAGAATTTGGCCATGATCATTTCTGATTTGAGACTATATTACTGTCCTTATTTCATGGCAGTTTTAGCTGCTCTGAGAGAGTTAGAATGCCCTAAGTCTAATAAAGACCTAATAGCAATATTTAGTGTAAAATCCTAGCTCTTGGTACAGAGTTCTTACTATTATATCATGCTGTTTTCTTATCTTATATGATCTAATGATGGACATAATTTAAGTAATCCTCACAAACTATACCTATTTAGAAATGTTTAAAAAATATAAACAATGGTCATATTCCTGAAGTTGGAAGTATGAAAGCTAAAAGGGACTTACTGGCTGAACTGAATTGTTGGGGTTTACGGTTCACAATGTGAAGAAAGTATGACGAAGCTCTCAATATTTCTATGTTGAACACTGTTTAAAAGCCCTGGAATTTGAACAAAACCACATACATAGGTCAGACTTGAGCTGGAAATAAAGGCTCTGTTTTCCCAAAGAAAAGGAAAGCAAGAAGGGGATGTTCCTGACAAGACCACTGGCATGCAGCTTGGCTCGAAAGCAGATGAGAGTGACAGTGTGGGGAGTGGTTAAAAGCCTGATTTGCCTGAAAACTGTCATAAATAGAAGCAAGGATTTAGACAGTATACATTCTTAAAGAATTTAGCTATGATTTTCAGGAAGTATGTTATTTGATTTGAAATGAAAGTCATGTCCTATGGTATTTTTCAAGCACAACAGTTATTTATTTATTTATTTATTTAAGTTTTCTGTTTGTTTTTTGAGAGAGAGAGAGGGAGAAGTGGGAGGGTCAGAGAGAGAGAGAGAGAGAGAGAGAGAGGGAGAGAGGGAGAGGGAGAGAGAGAATCCCAAGCACCCAAGCAGGCTCCACGCTGTCAACACAGAATTTCAATTTGGGGCTTGATCTCACGAACTGCGAGATCATGACCTGAGCTGAAATCAAGAGTCCCACATCAATGAGTTATTTAAAAATGTGGTGTCCCACATCAGTGAGTTATTTAAAAACACAAGCGAGGCACATTTAATGAAGTAAACCATGGTGGTGGTAAACCCTGAAGGTACCTTGTGCTCTTAGCTTCCATTATTCCAGATGGTAATGCCGGTTGTGTAGTGAGAGTAAACCTTCTTATATCTGGTGATAGGGTCTACATCAGGGAAAACTGTATATGGGATGTAGAGGGTAAGAGCTTGCATTTTGTATGTTTGAATCTCAACTTTACCTGTGATTAGAAATGGCTTAATTCCTCCGTATTTTTGTTTTCTCATTTGTAACAATGGGACAGTATAGATAACAGTAGTCTATACTTCGGAGTTATTGAGGATAGTGGTTCATGCATGTGAAGTACTTAGCGTTGTGCCTGGTACATTGAGAGGAGACAGAAAATTGTGTGTGTCTTGTTATTGGCACATTTTCATATCTCTTACACATTCACATACATTGGTGGTAAAAATAAAACCCCAACCTCCAAATTTCATATTTTTAAAAGAAATTCCAGTAGCTTTAGGCTGTTTGTACATGGCAAAAGTGAAATGGATAGTTAAAAATTACATATTAATTTGGCAAATGTAGATAATTTAATTAAACTCACAGGGATTCTGAAGGCTTAGCACAACTGATCTAGGCTTGATCAAATTAGAAAGATATTTGCTAAAACTGCACTTGGGTATTCCATCATTGAAGAAGCATCTGTGGTGGAATGGAGTCCTTATCTACATTTTTAGTACATTTCTGCCAGTTATACAAACTGCCTAAAAAGATTTTCCAGTTGGCGGTCATTTTAACCCAATTTAAATCCAAATATGCTTGTATAACAAAATATATAAGCTTACTCTGCAATTCCAGCTTTGATCTTCTAGTCTACAACATCCATTTGGCTACTTTCATTAAAAATCTGTTGTTAACAAATACTTGCTTACAATTCTATGTTGAAACTGATTTCCAGTCTTCTATATTACATTGTGAAAACAAGACCAAGTATTTCTAAGAAATTTATTAAGATATTAGCACATATGTTAAATAAATATTATGCAGAATACATTTTGAAATCTACATTAACTTGATAGTACTGCCATGAATGTATGTAAAATAACTTATTTGATTTTGCAAATATTTAAATATTATAGATCTAGATAATGCTTTAATCATCATTTCTGTAAGAGACTAGTTTTTAAAACATGAGTTGGAAGTGTAGGGCTCCTTCTGATATTAGGGATAGTGTTTATTTTTTTTAACTTGAATGAAAAATCCAGTTCTGTATAGCTAATCACATTTGAAAAAACATGCATTTGGAGTTTGATAGATATCCTATCATGCAGTGATTTGACATATTGGATTTTATTTAATTGCAGATTTTATAAAGATTTTTCAATAAATGATTAGTGCTGCAGTAAATGGTAAATGTGATTTTTAGTAATTTGTGTCATGGGTGAGAGCTTAAGCTTAGAGTCAGACTGTGGAATTAAAATCCTGGCTTCATTAGCTGTGTGACTGGGCAGATTTTCAATCATTATGTTCCTTGGTTACTTTATCTTCACAATGGAGACACAATGGTTACATTGACCTTATAGGGTTGTTATGAGGATTCCATGAGATGTAACATATGCAGCCCTTAGAACAGCGCATACATGCTCAGTGTGAATATTGTTATGTGATTCTGACCTCCCATTTTAGTTTCATTTACTAATGCAATTTCTTACTCTTTTAACCTTTGGTTGTTATTGTTGTTTTAATCATTTTATATTTAATAAATCTGGCCACATTATTGAGGTAACAATGTTGTCAAATGGAGACTTGTAATACAATTTTAAAATATTAATGGGCTCCTGTTGGGTTTTTGTAATGTTAATTTTTGAGAGAGAGTGGGGGAGTGAGTGTGGGACAGGCAGAGAGAGAAGGAGACAGATTCTGAAGCAGGCTCCATGCTGTCAGCACAGAGCCTGACATGGGGCTCAAACCCAGGAACCGTGAGATCATAACCTGAGGCAAAATCAAGAGTCAGATTCTCAACCGACTGAGCACCTAGACACCCCCTTGTTGGGTTTTTAATAAGAGTTTAGTCTACTTTCCCACATCCTATCCCACTGTACATTCTAGTGCCTGTTACTTGACCTGTGGTCTTCACACTGGCAGCTCCATGGATGTTACCTGGGAGCTTGTTAGAATGCAGGATCTCCGGTCCCATTCTAGATTTCTTCCACCAGTCTTCACGGTAACAAAATCCCAGGAGATTCATATGCACAGGATAGTTCCGGGAGGCAGCACTGTACTGCACGTTTCAGTCAGTCACTGTCCAGTGCAAGTTAATGTCTTCCCAGTCTTCCACAGCTGCTCTCTGGTTATGATTCCTTGATAGGAGGAGAGAGGAAGGAAGGGAAGAGCGGTAGCGGGCACACTAAGCGGGGAGAGGGGAAATGAGAAAGGATCAAAGTGAATGCGGGCTCTGTGACATAGACTTTCTGACATCATGGCTCCAAACCCTCATGTTTTCTTATTTGTGCTACTGGCATTCTTAACCTAGGCCAAGCTCAAGAAAATGAGGGGTCTTAGCCGTTTGGCTAAGGTCATAAAGGGTGTTCATGTGGCTGCTCAACTGCACAGAAGTAATTGCACTTGGAATAAAAATTCCATTTTCTTTCCTCTTTAAGTCTTACTTGATGCTATCATAGGTATAGGGACATCACATCAATTTACCCATTAATTAAAAAAATACATTTTAACAGTGTAAAGCCTTTGAAAGATAAATATAAACTTGTCCATAGTCATTTGGGTAGTCATAAAAATTGCTGTGTTGATGTAGCTCCATTGAGTTCTTTTTCTTATACTTCCTTTGAGAAATCTTTGTTTTAATTTAAAAAAAAATTTAATATTTTATTTATTTCTGAGAGAGAGAGAGAGACAGCATGAGCAGGGGAGGGTCAGAGAGAGAGGGAGACACAGAATCTGAAGCAAGCTCCAGGCTCTGAGCTAGCTGTCAGCACAGAGCCTGACGTGGGGCTCAAACGCATGAACCATGAGATCCTGACCTGAGCTGAAGTCAGACACTGAACCGAGTGAGCCACCCAGACACCCCCACTTTGAGGAATCTTCTAAGAATGCTTTTAAAACTGTATTTTGAGAGTCACCAGTGAAGTAGTGCCATTCAAAGAAGTGTATGGAGATTTTTGGGGAAAAATAGTATATGCATTGTGTGCCATGTAAATCAAAATGAAAGATTAAATAACTCATGAAAATGAAGTAGTTTTGACTCAGAGAATGCTGCTTAGTTTTTACCAGGTTAAGAAGTTTGGCCTGAGGTTACTGGTTTTTTTATGATTTATTCAGAAATTGTAGATACATATATGCATCTAATACATATCTTAAACCTACTTGCAGCTATTATATTTATTTTGATATGAGAGTAATCAGAGTTAACAAGTTAGTTTTTCTCAGTTACATCTTAATGGGGTCAAATGGTAGTTTCAGTGTCCTGGAACTTCTCAATTCCTATGACATCTAGGTATGTCATTGAGGAAATAAAGATGAGAACAATGACTTCTTCATGCAAATGTTTTCTCAAACTAATGTTTTTATAATATTGCATGATGTTTTAATGTCTTTTAAGGTATGCCTTGAATGTGGCGAAGATTATTGTTCAGGTTGCTTTGCTAAAATTCACCAGAAGGGGGCACTGAAGCTCCACAGAACAACTCTTTTGCAGGTATGATTTTTTTAAAAAGCTTTACTTATAATGTATTTATAAAATATTTCAACACAAAGACATTGAAAACATGTTTAGTTATCTAGAATTTAGTATGATTTATATTAATTTCTAAAATTCTATTATGTACAGTCTTCACGTATCTTAAAATTATTTTACTGAATGCTAATCTGGGTTCTATTTTGCTATTTAAACTGTTTTAATATAGTTCTGAAACATTAGCTTGATTAGAGTTTTTAGATCATGCACTTTATCTGTGAACTTGACATTTAAAAATTAGAATTTAATATTTATTGTGGTTTCAAATGAATGTATGGTTTTAAGTATTATTTCTATATAATTTATAAATAGAAATCTCTAATATTTTCTTTTCATGTTTTTTAAAATTAGTCTTTTATTTGTCCTCACTGATTATCATTTAAATAAGCTTATCTCATCAGTTTCTACCTTTCCTTCTACATAGTAGAAGCTTTTATTTTTCCTTATATAGTCCTTGTTTTTTGAAATGCCTAAACTCAAACTCTGTCAGATGGCTTAAAAATTCTAAGATTGAAGCAATAAATATGGCTAAATATAGATATGACATATTATGTCAGTTACATTTAACAATGGACTGTTATAACATAGATTTCATTTATTGCATAGTAAATTACTCAATAAATATTTATTGAATACCTTTTAGAAATACCTTTTAGAAAGCAGTACTACCTTGCTAGGTAGTACCTTAAACAGAAGAATAACACTAGGATCCTACTCTTAAGGAGCTGAGGATAAAAGTGATAAACAAGGGCCTTGTGTAATGGATTAAAGATTTTACTATCTAGTAGACAAAAGGAAGGAGATGATCAGATCTGTATTTAGAAACATCACTGGTAGATTTCACTTTTTACATGTGACTTCAGTATAACTCTCAAGGATACTGAAGACCCAAGTCATAAAAACCACAAACATAAAATAGACCTTACTCATATCGGTATTTACCAGAGTCCATTACTTTTGAGTGGCTGGCTGCTCAATGTTTAGAGCCTCCTGGTAGAAATGATGTGGAAAACAAAACAATGCCTGCTACTCCCTGCCTCAGGAAGGTTTGTACAACTGTACGGTTATAGAAATGAACATTGATGTCTATAGATGTGAGTGTGATTATTAACATACAAATAATACAGATTTTAAAGACACTTCACTTAAGGGTAAAGAGTGTACCCCCTGTGAGCTCATGTTAGGAATTGTCCATTCAGTGATTTTTTTTTTCAGCATATTTTCTGAGTTGTTGCTCAGTGAATTAGGTACTGTGATAGCTGGTATGGAAGAAACAAAGAAAAATGAGACCAGGCTTCTTCTCTCAACTTCACTATTTGACCTTCAAGATTTATCTGTCTGTTTCTCTCCTCTCTCTCCCTCCCTCCCCTCCTTCCCTATTCCTGTCTCTCTCTCTCTCTCTCTTTCTGTCACATATACATGACACAAACACACATACACACCATCAATTTCAAAAGACAGTCAAACTTTGCTGTGATACACCTTATTGTTATCCAGAGACAAATGGGATGATATCTGTCAAATCATGCTTACTAACACAACATAGTGTATGCTTTCTAAACATTTAGCATTTTTCTATTCCATATTAATGTTATTAAAATTGATGACTTCTATATCTTAAACCAAAGAACATTATATTTGTAGATGAGATTCTTATATAATCCTAAATATAGAATGGATAAGGAAGAGAGAATTAATATTTCCTGAATAAATACTTTGTATCATATACTGTTATATACTACCAGCATCACATTTTCTAGTTTTGATTGCAGGGGAGGAGAGGTTGGTAAGTCAGAAATAGTAAAATAGTATTTAAGTTCTTAGTGAATCTCAAGTTGTGGAAGACCTGTTCATCTCTATAAGTTAACATGGTGAATTTTATAATATGTATACAAATCAAAGGGAATAGCAAGTGACAATGAATACAGGGGTTCCTTTATGCGTATATTTTAAAGTTAAATACTGATAGTGAACTATATATTTTCCACATTCATGTTACTTCTCTGTGTTGCCCTCCATTCTGTGAAGGCCAAAGTCGCAACTTGATGCTATTTTGAGGATAGTCCTGGGGTTCATTGCCTATCAAGTAAATCAAATTAGGAGGCAAACCTTATGAAAAAAAAGTATAGAGAAACCATCCATGTTGGATGCTAAATGTATATTGTTACTCTTTTTATATAACAGCATTTCACTTACCCAGATTGCTAATTAATGCAAAACTTTGCAGGAGATTGTTTTCCAGATATATCATGTAAATTTGACCATTGATTCATTCAAAAGAATTTAAATGAAAAAAGGTGGTTTTTTTTTTTTTGAAAGGAAACTTTAACAAAATGTGTAACATAATCCCTCCCATCTTAGTAAAGGGTTCAGTGAACACAATCTCACTATATTTTGGTAACACCTTTCCTTTTGACCACTAGCTGTTACAAGAGGCCTCAACTAGTAGTATGTGTAGCTACACCTTCCTTAAGAGATTTGCTCTCCTTGTTAGTACTTCACTTTTCTTCTTTAACATGGTCCCACCCATTCTCTGCCATCACTCCTTGACTTTAACCAATTGTCCCATTAGCTGTGCCATTTTCTTCTTATTTTTGTTCCCTGTTTGACCTTTAATTTTTTGCAGTCATCTTTTTTTTGTTTGTTTGTTTGATTTTTTTTTGTTTTTTCTTGCCTTGTTTCTATCATTCTCCCTGGTCTTTCCCTATAAGTAAAGGTTCTTGATGCTGTTTTGTGCCCTGGCCTGATGACCATTGGTCAACATTAATGGTGTCTCTCTCTTGTTTAGCCCTCAATAACCATTGATACAGTATTTTTAACTTCCCACTCTTTTGGCAACTGTCAAAGTCATGAGATTTTTTTTATTGACTACTGAATTCATACTGAACTTGAGAAGTTAGAGCTGGCATTTTATATCTGACTGTTAAGCATTGCTATATGAAAAACAAGTATTCTGGGGCACCTGGGTGGCATCTGACTCTTGATTTCAGCTTAGGTCATGACCTCACAGAGCCCTGCTCCAGCTCTGTGCTGACATCACAGAGCCTACTTGAGATTCTCTCTCTCCGTCTCTGCCCCTCCCTTGTTTTCTCTCCTCCTCTCTCATTCTCTCAAAATAAATAAATATTAAAGAAAATAAAAAGCAAGCATTCTACTTGATATTCTTTATGCTGACATTTCTGGATATTTAAAAGCATAGCAAATTTGATTGCTATAAACTGTTTCAGCTGCCATCCTACAGCCCAGTGAATCTTTACAAAGTTCATGGCCAACAGAGACCATTTTGTACTGCATATCTTGTTTTACTTAAGAGGTAAATCCTTGAAAAAAATTGAAGGCAAACTATTCCATTTCCATCTTGACTGACATTATCATTTCAAAGGGCCTTTCTTTTGATTTATGATTGATTTATACTTGGCAGTGATTCCAACACAAGTTGTTTTTTTTAACCTCTCCAATCCCTGTTAAATGGTTAATTATCTACAAAATAAAGTATAAATGCATGAGGGAAATTACTAAGGATGAAAATCCTATTTCTATATTTAGAATGATTTATAACACTTTACGAGTTGAAACAAAAGTGTTTTTCAGTGGGTAAGTCTCACATTGATGAAAAACAAGGTCTTAATCTATCCGGCATTTTCTATTTTCCTTTAACAACATATGATAAAACAGATGAGACCAGGTTAATCAGAGATGATAGAAGATGGGGGAGAGAGCAAACAAAAGGTTTCCATTATGAAATTATGACATGCGCAAGGGGGGGGTTGGATTAGGTAAATTATTCATAGATTCTGGTATGTATATTTTCTTAATTTAAATGGAGATTTTTCATAACCAGAAAGGAGAGACCTTGGCAAAGGGGGTGGTTCCCATTAAGAGAGAAAAGATAACTGAGGTAGAATTTCCATGTTTTCTGGTATAAAGTCTTTACACATACCCTCTTTACTTTTTTTTTTAATCTCCAAAGAAAGATATGCCTTTATAGATATAAATGGGGATATATGTTTACTTGAAAATACTTACGGGAAAATTTTCAGAATACTATTTATGCTTACTGACTTTACAGTAGTCTTTTTCTTTTAGTTGACAATGGTCAATTATCAGCTCTTAGGCTCACACTGTCATTATTCTGTTACAGTTCAGAATAATACGATATTTTTAGATCATAGCTCATCCTTTGGATAATATCATGATTACCCACTTGGATGATCTCAGTGTACCCGTTACAAATGCTGTGCATACACATATTATGGATGCAGTGGTGTACCACCAAGATCCTCTTGAGAACTGAGATGCTCATTTTCCCAGCTCTCTGGAGTGTTGCCTGCAGATAGATTGCATTTGGATCTCTCCTTCTCCAAGCTGACACTCCTGTCCTGGGGGCAGTCCATTCTATGGTCCCATATCTTGTTTGTGTGGGGACACAGACTTCAGCAAACGTCTGCCGCTGTTGACAGAAGCTCCGACAGCTATCACAGCTACCACCCCCCACCCCCACAACCCCGTGGATCTGGCAACTGCGTCAAACCCAGCTTTCCCCATTGACCACATCTGCCTCCGTTTTCCATCACACTTGTTCTCCTTGGAGTACTTCCCACTGAAAGTCAGGCAGGCAAGCCTCAGAATTTGTTTCCTGGGGAAGCTGACCCATCAGTAATGTCATTCAGAGTGGGGCTATAGATAATTTTTGGCCTGATTTCAGAGTGTGCTGCAATTTTTGAAGGTCAATGTATAACATCTCTTACTTCATTTTTCAGATTCTGAACCAAGGGAGGAATAGATATTAGAGTGAAAAAGTAGAAATCAAAATATCAATTTTATTAATCCTGGAATCAGAACCAGTGGTTATGGCACGAATGTTCAGACACATTCAGCTTCCTGATTCTCTCTGGAATTCAACATTTTTCACCCCCACCCATAAATTGCAGTCATGTCCCTTTGGCCATGGAAGAGCCAACCCAGTAAAACCTCTTACTGGATATCTAGATTGGAATGTGTGCTTCTCTGGATAGGCAGTGCTCAGAGGGAGAACCCAGAAGGTGCAGAGGTGAGCACGCTCACCTCTTTCTCCGGAGTCTCAGAAATAGGATAGATATGAAAGGATGGGACCAAGTGTTCCCTTCACAAAGAATAATCATAAGTTCTCATGATTTTAGAGTCCAGGTAATGTAAATGTCTTGTGTAAACTTGTTACTTATAAATATTAGTTAATATTACACTTAATAAAAACACAAAACACTTAAAAAATATGTGAACAACTGACATGTGGCATGTTTTTCTATTTCTTAAATATGGATCATGTTATTAACAAATATCCCTTATGCCAACAGTCTGAGTTTATTGCCTTTCGGTATGATTATCACTTCATACTTCTTCTATCAAAGTTTTTTTTTAAATTATGTTGTTATTGACTATTCATTCCTTTTTATATATTCTGATAAATTTCAAATCCTGTGAGGAAAGGGACTATTTCTGTTTTGTTCATTACTGTATTCTCAGTGCTTAACATTGTACCTGACATACATCTATCAAATTTTTGAGTGAATGGAACATGAATGAAACCCTAATGATCTGATCAAGCTCCTGAAATAATTTAAAACTGTATTTTCACTAGCAAAGTTTATTTTTCTCTGAATTTTGAAAAGCAAAGATTGGGTAATTAAAGGAGTTTATGGTATGTTAATGTGTTCTGTTGGTGAAGGACCAGCAAAAGCCTTTCCTCTTAAGTCTGAGAATTTGAACTTGAGTTAAGTTTTTTAGCTCTTTCCCTGGGAAAAGATGAAGGTAGTCATGTCAGGTATGTCCCTACACAACATACTTAGGATAAACATGAGTCCTGATCGCCAACATGCATTGAAATGGGAGAACTGTAAATACTTGGAGTATTTGTATTGGTGGTGAGTTTTGTTCTGGTGACTTCAGCTGTGAGACTCTGGATGCCGTGCAAATGGGGATTGACTCTTGTGGAAAATAAGGCTTCTAAGTATCATCCTCGTGTATTCAAGTTGCTACCTATTCATGAACTGTGTGGCAAGACTCCCACTAAAGAAGAATAACTGATGCTATCCTGTCAGCAAATTGTCCCTGTTCTTATTCATCTCAGTAGACTAATGCCAAGACTGATGATAGCTCTGTGAGCCTGAAAATCAGTTAACCCAGGCAGACTCCTTGGTAGGCATTGCAGAGCCTCAAAAAACAAAATGGTGGGATACCCAAAAGATAAATGAAGACACTTGTACAGGCATCATTGACAAGAATACTTTTTAAAACAGCCCACATGCTATTTATCAATTCAGTTCAGTGGATTTTAGTATATTCACAGATGATGTGTAACTATCAACACGATTGATTGTGGAACATTTTCATCACTTCTAAATAACCCCCCCCCCCGTACCCTTTTGCTACTACTCCATGTCTTGATACCCTCTTTCCCCCAGTCCCCTAGCAACATGAATCTATTTTCTGTCTTTGTAGATTAGCCAATATTTAATATAAAGTGAATCATATAATATGTGTTCTTTTATGACTGGCTTTTTTTACTTAGTAAAAGTAAAAAGTTTTCAAGGTTCATCCATGTTGTACTTTCATTTATGTTTATGATTAAATAACATTTCATTGTATATATTGATATGGCCACATTTTGTTTATCCATTGTTGGACGGACATTTGGTTATTTACCCCTTTTGGCTATTATGAACAGTGCTTCTATGAACACATATGTACAAGTTTTTATATGGACATATGTTTTTATTTCTCTTAGCTCTGTCTCTAATATTGGAATTGCTTGTTCATATGATAAGTCTGTCTTTAGTTGAGCAACTGCTGGAGTGTTTTTGAAAGTGGCTGCTCCATTTGACTCTCCAATCAACAGAATTTGAAAATTCTGATTTCTGTGGGTCCTAGCCAACACTTGTTTTTGTCTCACTTTTTTTTTTTTTTTTTTTTTTAACATGCAGTGCTATATTACTTTCAGGTGTATAATCTAGTAAATCAACACTTCCATATATCACCCTAGGCTCAAGAAAAGTGCACTCCTTAACCTCCACCACCTATTTTACCCATCCCTTCATCCTCCTCCCCTCTGGTAACCGTCAGTTTGTTATCTATAGTCAAAACTCTGTTTCTTGGTTTTGCTCTCTTTCCCCCCATTATGTTTGTTTGTTTTGTTTCTTAAATGCCATGTATGTGTAAAATCATAAGGTATTTGTATTTCTCTGACTGACTTATTTCACATAGCATAATACTCTGAAAGATTTTATTCTTTTTTTATGGCTAAGTAACATGCACATCTTATTTATCCATTCATCAAATGATGGACACTTGGGCTGCATCCATATCTTGGCTATTGTAAATAATGCCGCAGTAAACATAGAGGTGCAGCTATCCCTTTTAATTAGTATTCTTGTATTCTTTGGGTAAATACCCAGTAATGAGATTGCTAGATCATAAGGTAGTTCTATTTTTAACTTTTTGAGGAACTTCCATCGTCTCACTTCTTTGACTCTAGAATCTTAGTGGGTATGAAGTCATATTTAACTGTGATTTTGATTTGCATTTCCCCGATTACTAAGGATATTGAACATCCTTTCATGTGCTTATTGGACATTTGTATATCTTCTTTGGAGAAATATTGACAAGAAGTTTTAAGAAGTCCTAGATATGGGACAATTAATAGCCAACACTTCAGTGAAACCACATTTGTGATGACTTTTTCAATGCTAGTACTAAGAAAAGCTAGAGAAAAGGAAAAGATGACACTTGAAAGAGGTATGGAAAGGGAGAGTAGGGCTTCTCTTATCACCAGTGAGGAGTTAGAAGAACATAAATGGTTTAGGGAGTATATTACAAAATCAAGTGACAGATGGAGCAACAGATATAGTGCAGACGGTGGATGCAGTTGTAAGGGTTTAATGCAGATGTGGTTCAAATCATTCTCAAAGGGTAATAAGGATGTTTCTGTCATATTTATGCTAAGGGGATCTGTAAGATAAAACTCATATATGCAAGCTCAGAAACTTGAAGGGTGGCTATGAGGAACAGATTAAATGACAACAAATATAAATATGTTCAGCTTATAGCAGGTGCTCCATATATTAGATTTTATAAGCCAGGCTATAGGATTGGGAGAAATTCAACTCGAATCTACATTTAGAACTTAGAAAACAAAGTATATTAATGATAATGCATCTAAAGAATTAATGAAATGGTTACTTTTGGTTTTAGAGCTATTTTCAAAATTATTATAGTAATATATATTTTGAAAGGCTTATGTGAAAACACAATGAACTAAAGTTTTAGAGAAATACAGACCTTCTCATTTTCCAAATAGAGAAAATAGAATCTCAATTTTGTAGGGGACCATAAAGATTATTAGTCTAATTACATGTCTGAAACTTTAATCAATCACATTGTTGTTGGATATTTGAGAAGCCTTTATAATTTGCAGGTGCTAGTAATACTATCTTAAACTTTTTTCATGGAATTTGACAAGTTTTACAATAATTTATGTTTGCTGGTCTTTATAAAATAAAAATATTCAATTTTGATGTAACAGCATTACTATATATAAAAACCAAATATGACAAATTATTGATTGTTATTTGTTAAAAGAGTTTATTCTGCTCTGCCTCAAAATCTGTTATTCAGAGCATTGCATAGAAAATCATTTCTTTCTCATGTAGCTCAAATATGAGTAATTACTGAAAGCAGCTAACTCATCTGGATGCATTATACATGTAATATTAGTTGAAAACAATAGTAAGTACTTGCCAAGATAATTAATATAGTACATAATTATATGGCATCAAAGCTGCAAATGGAAAGATTGCAGGTGTGAATTTCCTATGTTATTTTTTTTTGTTCCCAATCTGACTCACTTTTAAGATTGCTTTCTAAATAGAATTTTTTAATGTTGTAATAAAATTTGAAAAAACACAGTTCTTTAGACCAAGATCCTATTTTATTATTTATCTGGATGCCAAGTGATTTAAAATTTTGAGAATATGTAATACATATATACTTTATTTCCTGATTTTAAAATATTTTTCCTGAATTAAGTGTGTTTTATTTCATTATTTCATGTTTATCAAGTCCAGATTAGTTTTATTTGACGTTTACTACCTATTGAATAGTAAACCACATTTATTTTTATTTTTTTAATTGAGATAAAATTGGTGTGTAACGTAATATTAGTTTCAGGTGTAGAAAATAATTCCATTTTTGTATACACTACAAGTGATCACCACAATAACTTATCATTTGTCACAAAGAAATTAACCACCTTCATCCATTTTATCCAGCCTTCTTCTCCCTGATAACCACCAACCTGTTCTCTGTACTTATGAGTTTTGTTTGGTTTGTTCGTTTGTTTGATTTTTTAGATTCTGCATATAAATAAGATCATACAATATTTGTCTGCCTGACTTACTCACTTAGCATAAAACCCTCAAGGTCCATCTATATTGTCACAAGTAGTACAATTCCCTTCTTCTTTATGGCTGAGTAGTATTCCATTGTGTGTATATAATATTATATATATGTATATACATATATGTACATATATGTGTATGTATACCACATCTTCTTTATCCATTCATCAATTAGTAAACACTTAGGTTCCCATATCTTGGCTATTATATATTAAGCTGCAATGAATATGAGGGTGGGTATATCTTTAGAAATTAGTGTTTTCTTTTTCTTGGGATGAATACCAAGAAGTGGAATAAATAGCTGAATCATATGATAGTTTTATTTGCAATTTTTTAAAAGGTGTTATTTATTTATTTATTTATTTTGAGAGAGAGAGAGCATGAGAGAAAGGTGGAGAGAGAATCCAAAGCAGGCTGAGCTGACTGCACAGAACCTAACATGGGACTTGATCTCACAAACCACGGGATCATGACATGAGCTGAAATCAAGAGTTGGACACTTAACCAACCGAGTCACACTGGTGCCCCTCTCTTTGTAATTTTTAAAGGAACCTCCATACAACAGTGTATGAGAGTTCTCTTTCTTCTACACCCTCACCAACATTTATTTCTTGTCTTTTTGAGTATAACCATTATAACAGATGCGAAGTGGTATCTCATTGTGGTTTTGACCTGCATTTTCCTGATGATGAATGATGTTGAATATCTTTCCATGTGTCTGTTAGTCATCTATATGTTTTTGAAAAATATGTATTTGAATCTTCTGCCCATTTTTAAATCAGATCCTTTTTTCTTTGGTATTGAATTGTTTGAGTTCTTCATATATTTTAGATATTAATTCCTTACTGGATATATGCTTTGAAAATATTTCCTCCCATTCAGAAGATTGCCTTTTCATTTTGTAGATAGTGCCCTTTGCTCTGCAGAAGCTTTTTGGTTTGATTTAGTTCCACTTATTTACTTTTGCTTAAAATTTTTTTTAAATATTTGTTTGAGAGAGAGTGAGAGAGAGAGAGAATGTGGGTGGGGAAGGGCAGAGAGAGATGTAGACACAGAACCCAAAACACGCTCCAGGTTCTGAGCTGTCCACACAGAGCCCGACGCTGGGCTCAAACTCATGAGCCATGAGATTGTGACCTGAGCCCAAGTCAGACGCTTAACCAACTGAGCCAGCCAGCTGTCCCTTTACTTTTGCTTTTGTTGCTTTTACTTTTGGAGTCATATCCAAAAATCCAAAACCAAGACTGACGTCAAAGAGTTTACTGCTTGTGTTTTCTTTTAGGAGTTCTAGGAGTTTTGTGGTTTTGGATCTTGTTTTTAATCTACTTTGTGTTAATTTTCGTGTGTGTGGTAAGGTAATGGTGTAGTTTCGTTCTTTTGTATATGGCTGTACAGTTTTCTGAACACCATTTATTATAGAGACTGTCCTTTCCCCATTGTATATTCTTGACTTGGTTTTATAAATTTGACCATATATGTGTGGGTTTAGTTCTGGGCTCTCTCTTCTTTTTTATTTGATCTACAAGTCTATTTTTATGCCAGTAGCATTTTGTTCTGATTAGTGTAGCTTTGTAGTTTGTTTGAAGTCAGAGAGCATGATATCTCCAACTTTGCTCTTTTTTCTTAAGATTGCTTTGGCAAATCTCGAATCTTTGATATTCGGGGTTGTTTTTTGTTCCATATGAATTTTAGAATTATTTATTCTAATTCTGTGAAAAATATCATTGGTATTTTGATGGGGATTGAATTGAGTCTGAAGATTACTTTGGGTAGTGTGGACATTTTGACAATATTAATTCTTTCAATCCAAGCACAGAATATCTTTCCATTTATTTGTGTTTTCTTCAATTTGTTTCATCAGTGTTTATAATTTTCAGTGTACAGTTCTTTCACTTCCATGGTTAAATTTATTTCTAAGTATTTTATTCATTTTGGTGCAATAAATTTTGGTAGAAAAGGGATTGATTTCTTAATTTTTCTCTCTGATAGTTTATTATTAGTGTAGAACCACAACAGATTTCTGTATATTGATTGTGTATCTTAGTACTAATTCATTTATTAGTTGTAGCAGTTTTTTGTGGAGTCTTTAGGGTTTTCTATATATATAGTACTGTGTCATCTGTAGATAGTGATCATTTTACTTCTTCCTTTCCAATATGGTTGCCTTTTATTTCTTTTTCTTGCCTAATGCTGTGACTAGGATTTCCAGTAATATGCTGAGTATAAGTCATGAAAATGAGCATGTTTGTCTTGTTTACAATCTTAGAAAAAAAGCTTTCAGCTTTTCACCATTGAGTATGATATTGGTTGTAGGTTTGTCATATATGATCTTTATTTTGTTGAGATATTTTCTATATCTACCTTCTTGACAGTTTTTATTATACATGGAAATTGAATTTTGTCAAGTGCTTTTTTTGTATCTGTTGAGAAGATCGTAATTTTTATCCTGCATCTTGTTAATACAGTGAATCATAGTCACTGATTTGCAGATATTGAGCCATTCTTGCATCCCTGGAATAATTCCTACTTGATCATGTTATATGATCCTTTTAATGTATTGTTGAATTTAGTTTGCTAATATTTTGTTGAGAAATTTCACATCTGTGTTCAGTAGGAATATTGGACTGTAATTTTCTATTTTTGTGGTGTGCCTGTCTGGTTTTGGTATCAGGGTGATGCTTGCCTTGTAAAATGAGTTTGAAAGTACTCCTTCCTCTTTAATAATTTGGAAGAGATTGAGAAGGATAGGTATTAACTCCTTTTCTGAGTATTTGGTAGAGTTTACCGATGAAGCCATCTGGTCATAGACTTTTGTTTGTTGGGAGTGTTTTGGTTACTGATTCAGTCTCTTTATTCTAGTAATCTATCATGATTTTCTATTTCTTAATGGTTAATCTTTTTTAAAAAAAAGTTTATTTTTTATTTGCGGGGGCTTAAAGGATCCAAAGCAGGCTCCACACTGACAGTAGCCATCCTGATATGGGGCTCTAACTCATGAACCGTGAGAACATCACTCGAGCTGAAGTTGGACACTCAACTGACTGAGCTACCCAGGCACCCCTCTTCATGATTACTCTTGGAAGATTATGTGTTTCTAGGAATTTATCCACTTCCTCTAGATTGTCCAGTTTATTAGTATAAATTGTTCATAGTATAAATTGTTCATAGTATTCTCTTATGATCCTTCATATTTCTGGGGTATCAGTTGTATTTTCTCTTTCATTACTGATTTCATTTATTTGAGTCCCTTTTTTTCCTTAGTGATTTTTAAGCTAGATGTCTGCCAATTTTTTTATGTTTTCAAAGAACCAGCTTTTGGTTTCATTGATCTTTTCAATTGTTTTTCTTCTCTCTATTCATTTATTTCTGTTCTGATCTTTATTATTTTCTCCGTTCTATCAACTTTGGGCTTCTTTTATTCTTTGTCTAGTTCTTTTGGGTGTAAAAATTAGATTGTTTATTTGATATTTTTCTTTTCTCTTGAAAAGAGAATTTCTTGGGGCATGCCTGTGTCATTATGAACTTCCATCTTAGAACACTTTTGCTGTATCTCATAGATTTTGGAATATTATTTAAAATTTATTTTTCTCAAGGCATTTTTTTCAGTTTCTTTTTGACTTTTATCATTGTGCCATCAGTTCAGTAGCATGTTTTTTTAATTCTCTGTATATTTGTGACTTCTCCAGTTTTTTCTTGTAATTGGTTTCTAGTTTTATACCATTTGGGTGGAGGAATGCTTGGTATAATTTCAGGCTTCTTGAATTTGTTGAGACTTATTTTGTGGCCTAACATATGATCTATCCTGGAGAATGTTCCATGTGCTCTTGAGAAGTATGTTTATTCTGATGCTTTTGGATAGAATGTTCTATGTATATCTGTTGTCTATTTTGTCTAATGTTCATTTAAGGCCCATGTTTCCTTACTGATTTTCTATCTGGATGACCTATCCACTGGTGTAACGGGGGTATGTTTTATCACTGTCAGTTTCTTCCTTTAGGTCTATTAATACCTGCTTTATATATTTAGGTGCTTCTATGTTTGATTTATAGATATATTTACAAATATTCTCTTGTTGTATTGTCCCCTTTATTTTTATGTAATGTAATCTTTTATTAGAGTTTTTAAGTCTGTTTTGTCTGATATAAGTATAGCTACACCAGCTTATAGTTTTCATTTCCATTTGCATGGAATATCTTTTTCTATCCCTTCACTCTCATTCTGTATATGTTGTTAGTTCTGAGGTGAGTGTCTTATAGGCACATATAGATGGGTCTTTTTTTAATCCATTCAATCATTCTATGTCTTTTTTAAAAACTTTTTAATGGTTTATTTATTTCTGAGAGAGAGAGAGACAGCACAGATCCCAACGCAGAGCTCGAACCCACGAACTGTGAGAGCATGACTGAGCCGAGGTTAGACGCTTAACTGACTGAGCCACCCAGGACCCCCTCATTCTATGTCTTTTGATTAGAGAATTTAGTCCATTTACATTAGAATGATTATTGATAATTATGTCCTTATTGACATTTTGTTGTTCTTTGACTGTTTTTCTAATTTCTCTCTGTGCCTTTATTCTTCTGTTGCTTTCTTCCCTTGTGTTTTGATGACTTTCTTTAGTGTTATGTTTAACTTCCTTGCTCATTATCTGTTTCGTATCTACTATAGATTTTTGCTTCTGCTTTTTGAACTGCTGGTTTTGCATGGGGTCTCAAGGTGAGCCTGCATGCAAGCCCTTTAAGAGGGGACTTTCTGTTCTCATAACCTTTTGGGTTTCCTGGATGTAAACCCCATTGGTTTTCAGAACTAGACATTTTAGGGGCTCATCTCTCTGGCTCTGAAAAACAATGGGGCTTACATCCAGGAGACCCAAGGTTTGAGATGCCTGATGTAGGATATGAACCCCTCACTCCTCGGGGAAAAACTCCATAGCAGGGAGATATCTTCTGATTGTGGGTCTGCATCCCAGGGATGAGGAATTTGGCAATAGTGCATCTCTGTTCCTCCTACTCATGTCATTGTGGCCCTTTCATCCTTTGTTTAGCTAGTTTTCTGGTCTTTTTTGGGAATGGATCTATACATAGCTGTAGATTTTGTGTGTCCATGGGAGGAGGGGTGAATTCACGATCTTCCAAGACAGCCGTCTTGAACTGCTGTCTCAGCAAACTGCATTTATAATTAGGAGCATGTGTGCAGGTCCTCATTTCTTTTTATTCTCTTTATGTGTCAGGGAGGAATGATAATACATGAATCTTTGGTTAACAAAACCTGTGGTTTTCATTAAACTTTTAGAGGAAAAGTAAATCTAGGGGTCCTTTAAGTTCTACTTAAAGTAGAATAAGCAAGAAGTTCCACTTAAATGATGCTGGAATAAGCAATACATTTCAGCCACATGAATTTCACACTTCCAGAATTTGATTTTTATCTCACTTGCAATACGCAGATTTTTTTATACCATTGATATTTTTGTCCCACTCATGCAAATACCATATCTGTTTTTAGAAATATGATGAGCAGAACTGTATTTAAAACATGATTCTGTTGTGAGTTCCCCTGTTGCAACATTCTTTCACCCTGTAAATATTTAGTTTTCTACTGTTTCTTCATGAATTTATATGGGAACTTCTACTCAAATTGTCTTTCTTTTCAGGTTTCTACTATAGGGGAATTCCTATCACTTGCTTCTTTGTCTTTCTAGTTTCCCTAAAGTTAACTTTTTTCTTTCTCTTTTGATCCTAACACTAGATGAAATCTTCGATCAAATCATTTGTGGATGTTTTCTTGTTTGACTTTCATAGAAAATTCATAGTTGACTCTATGGTAAAGCCTTAAATTTTTAGGGAACAAACTTGAACTAAGACAGTAGGTGGATTAGGAGGAACTTAACGGAGGACCATAGGGGAGAAGAAGGGGAAAAATAGTGGGGGAGAGGGAGAGAGGCAAACCATGAGAGACTCTTGAATGCTGAGAACAAACTGAGGGCTGATGGGGGTGGGAGAGAGGGGCAGGGGGATATGGGCATGGGGGAGAGCACTTGGGATGAGCATTGGGTGTTATATGGAAACCAATTTGACAATCAACTATTTAAGGAAAAAAAAAACAGTATGGTACTGGTACAAAGACAGTCTATAAAGATGAATTCATCAGAGAAGCAAACTAACTTTTTTTTGCAAGAACAAAAGATATATTTTTTGAGGTATAATAATTGTGAGAAAAAGCTCATCTTTTTCATTTTTGTTTAATGGATTAGGACATTTAAGCTTAGTATAATATTTATGAGTAAATTATTACTTTGCAAAACTATTTTTACTAAGTGTAAATTTAATGGGCTTATTGCATCTTATCATAGATCCATGATTATTTGAGGAATTTATCTATTGTAGTTACTAGTCCCTTCTTTCTATGCAGTTCCCGACTCAAAGAGATGTAATTGAATTATTATTGCTGACTTTAGGGGATCCTTAAACTGTCATCATGAATGTGGTTCTATGCAATGCATAAAGAGAACTATGATGGCAAAATAATCTGTAGAAGAAGTTTCTTTGGATAAATAATTATTAAGCAAATGTTTTTATGAGTTTTAATGAAAAAGTTTATTTTACCATAAATTATATTCACTGTATATGTGTTTCTGCCATAATATGATATATGATTCCAGAAAAAAATTTCCATTGTGGAAAATTGCCCACTTAACTTCAGGAAAAATTAGAGTTAGGGGAAGGACACTTAAATCCTATGAGATTTTGTAACCAAAGCCCTAATAAAAACAGTTAACATACCACTGACACACATACCTTGTGAAATTGTGCTTCCTTCTCTGTGATGAAGATCTTATAATAATCCACTTCTAACAGAGAACATTTTCATCAAAATGAACAAATCTGAGTCAAATTGTTGCCTCCTTAATAATCCATTGTTTTTAAATCAGTGGGAGTATCTTTATAGCTCCCCTATCTGCACTCAGATTTTTTCCAGATAGATTTATTTAGTGGAATGCATGGTTGTTAAAGCCATTAAAATAATTAAATAATTAAAATAATTCTGCACAAAGGGGAAGCTTTATATAGATTTTCAGCTTTTTTCTTAAGGTCTTCCTAGATTGGTTAGGTTTTAGCTTTAATTGTGAGACAGCTTGCCCATGATCGTCTCAAAACAGTAATGTGCTGGAAAAGAGAAGCTTAAGATTCAATAAAACTCCGTAGTTATACTGACGTCATTCCCCTATTTACCATTTGAGTATGAGGTAATTTACATCAAAGAAACCAGAACAAGCTGTACTTAGGAAAATATTCCTGATTTGGGAGGAAATGGTTTTCTCAAAAGCCAGGTCAAAGAAAAACCTATATATGTAATATACAATATAACATACACAATTTTTAAATTCCTTTAGTGCATAATTTGGTCTTTCTGAAATAATTTAATAGTTAAAAGGTATCCAACTTCCACCTATATTGCATGGTCACTGTAACCAATGAATTTATAATGGCTCATAAGTTCTGCTTAACGCAACATTTTCTCTGTTTATATGTATCTCTATAACTACATGCCTACCAAATACAAATGAAATAACAGGCTTCGATAAAAGCCTGTGGTTGCAATTAATCTCCTCTAAATTTTGCAACTGGAAAATCAATGGAAGTTAACACTGTGAAAACAGACATTCCAGCATTCCCCCCCCCCCCCCCCCCAATTTAGGAAGTAACATAGGTCGACATTGCCTGTGAATTTCTTTGAGCTGAAACTTCTGGATCACATAAGGAGGTATGGCTATGTCAACATGATCATTAATATTTATTGCTGAATAGCCAGGGTTTGGGATGGTAATGGCACTTAAGAGTTTTGAAGCACTGACACTACCATAAAGTATATCGTTTTTCTAACTGAACTAAAACTTCTACTCTTAGACCTAAACTTACAAGGTGCCATCCACTCCAAAATGCTATAAAATATCAACCCTCTTTACTTTTGATTAATGATACATTGTCAGAGTGATGAATTCTTCTAGAGTGTAATTTGAAAGATAGTATCATTCTAGGGAGAAAAAAGTTCAGGTGAGAATTTAGAACAGTTACCAGATGAAATCCTACCATCACACAGTGTAGTGAAGGATGGGGGGGTGGGGATCTGGAAAGGCTGGCAGTAAATCACATTCTTTGGCTTTAGTTTAAGCTTCTATCCTACAGTGAGATATATGATTTACTAGGCGCCCTGAAGGCTGTTTTGGTTTGAGTTTTTAACATTTTTAGCATGTAGAAAAGTTACACAATAATTTTATTCATTTTCAGTCTCCCCCCCCTTTCCTATTACTACCTATTAGTACTGTTATGTATACATTTTCATATTTAGAAAATGGAAATACAATTATCTTTGAGTTTTAAAATTTGATGATATTGGGGCACCTGGGTGGCTCAGTCAGTTAAGTGTCTGACTTCGGCTGAGGTCATGATCTCACGTGCGTGGGTTCGAGCCCCGCGTCGGGCTCTGTGCTGACAGCCAGCTCAGAGCCTGGAGCCTGTTTCAGATTCTGTGTCTCCCTCTCTCTTTGACCCTCCCCTGCTCACGTTGTCTCTCTCTCTCTCTCTCTCTCTGTCTCTCTCTCTCTCTCTCAGAAATAAATTTAAAAACATTAGAATTTGATGATATCTTATTAATAGATATGGTACAGTGATTGATCCTTAATATGCCTGGTTCTCTATTTTTCGTATTTTGTAGCAATAACCTTTACCTTCTTGTTCACTTAGTAACTGAAAGGTAATATGTTTTGTGTTGCAAATATAGATGTAACCTTCTAAGCAGAAACCAAAGACTGAAGGGATATAGGCCAAACTGTTAATAGTGGTTACCCCTGTGAAGTACTACTCACTAATTGGAGGAAACATATTTATTACTTTTAAATTATTTTTTTAATTTTTAATTTTATTTATTTATTTTAAGAGAGAGAAAGCATGCATATACATGAGCAGGGGTGGGGCAGAGAGAGAGAGGGAAGATCCCAAGCAGGCTCTGTGCTGCTCCAAGCCTGGTGGGCTTGATCCCACCCAACCATGAGATCATGGCCTGAGCTGAAATCTAGAGTCAGATGCTTAACCAGCTGAGCCACATTGGCACCCCTGCTTATTACTTTTTAATATGGTGGCATTATGATTTATTCCTACTGGGTTTCTGTAATTTTAAAAAATGTTGTGAATTGAATGCTAGCTCTGTGTTAACTATTTCTCAATGAGGATACTCTTGAGTATTTTGGGCAGGAACTTTTTTTCTTGAGCTCCACCATTCCTCAGATTTCAGAATACTCTTTGAATCTGGTTATCACCCATTAAATGCTAGTAATGCTCTCCAGTGAGCGTGAAAACCCAAACACCTACCCTCATTTTCAAATTTCCTTGCTGCAGTTAGGAAGCATGGGTCCTTAGTTAGATTCCCTTGTACTTGCTTTAGCAAAAAAGATTTTTTCTTCTTGTTAAAGCCCTCATAGGTGTATAGGAGTAGGGATGATGCAGCAGAGTCATCCTAAGAACCAGGACTGGAAATTGGAAAGCTATTGATAGCCCAAGGAAGACTTCTTTTGACTTTTTTTCCTATGTATTTATTCTTTTCTTATAATTAAGAAATTATGAATTAGATAATAGAGTATCAGTGATAGAGAGAACAAATGTTGCTTTCTTGATTCCAAACCCAAATTCTCATGAACTCAATGAAGACTAGGTGCTTACTACTTGTCCAGTGAACTATGGCCCAGAGGACAGAAATATGTTGAGTAATTTTGTCTCCCATGGTGGGGCTGGTGGGGATGAGCACTATTGTGGGGCAGGGAGAAACTACCATAGAAGGGGACATTACTTGAAATTGAGTATTCACTTTAATATAAGTCTCTGCTGCAGTTAGACATAGTGATACAGGAAGCTACTTGTCTGTTTGTTTGTTTGTTTATTATTTTTAAAATGTGTATTTATTTTTGAGAGGGAGAGGGAGAGACAGTGTGAGTGGCCAAGCGGTAGAGAGAGAGGGAGACACAGAATCTGAAGTAGGCTCCAGGCTCCAAGCTGTCAGCACAGAACCTGAAGCAGGGCTAGAACTCATGAATTGTGAGATTACGACCTGAGCTGAAGTCGGATGCTTAACCAACTGAACCACCCAGGTGCCCCCTGCAATATATACTTTCTTAAGTAAATTTATAAGCCTGTGCAACAATCACCACAATTGAGTTTTAGAACATTTCCATCACAACAAAAAATCTTCTGGTGCATTTTTTGCAATCAACTCTTGCTCCTACATCTAGCCCTAGGCAACTATAGGTCTGCTTTCGGTCAGTATAGATTTATCTTTTCAGAAATTTCATAAAAGTGGAATCATTCCCATGTAATCTTTTGTGTCTGTCTTTTTTTTTTTTAATTAGCATAAAGTTCTTCCATATTATTGTATGTTCATTATTGGAGGTTATCCCTTTTTAATGCTAAATACTATTCCATTGTGTGGATATATCATATCTTGTTTAGTCATCAACTGATAGATATATAGATTGTTTAGGGTTTTGGTGTTTTCAAGTTTGGGCTAAGACACAAAAGGAGTTTGGTCTAAGAAATAAATTAATAGACAAGCAGCTTACTGCATCAGCATAGAATAATGCTGTTATGAATATTTATTTGTGTACAGATCTTTGTATAAACTGTTTTCATTGCTCTTAGGTAAATATCTGGGACCAGAATTGTTGATTCCCAAGATAAGCATTTGTTAACTTTTTAAGGAAATACAAAACTGTTTTCTGAAATATCTGTAACATTTCACATTTCCCACCAGCAACATATTAGGTTTTCATATTCTCCACATCCTCACCAAAACGGTATTCTTGGTGTTTTACATTATAGCTATTCTAATATGTGTCTAATGCTATCTCATTATGGTTCTAATTGTACTTCTTTAATGACTAATGATGTTGAACACCTTTTCATTTGCTTATTAGCCATCTCTATGTCTTTGGTGAAAAGATTATTTAAATCTTTTGGCCATTTTATTTTATTAAATGCTTGTTTCTTTTGAGAGACAGAAGAGAGAAACAGAGAGGGAGAAAGAGAGAGAGAGAGCAATTATGAGTGGAGTAGTGCAGAGAAGAGAGAGTGAGAGAGAATCCCAGGCAGGCTCTGCAATACAATGCAGAGCCTGATGTGAGGCTCCAGACCATGAACTGTGAGATCATGACTTGAGCTGACATCAAGAGTCAGACATTAACCTAACCAACTAAGCCACCCAGGCATCTGTTGGCCATATTAAAATTGCCTAGTTTGTCTTTGTGATACTGAGGTTTAAGTGTTCTGTATACACTCTGGATGTAAGTCTTTATCAGATATATGATTTTCAAATATTTTCTTCTAGTCCAAGTCTTGATTTTTTAAATGCAAATTAAAAATACTAATTTTAGATTTTTTTTCATTTCCATGTGCATTTTAGAATAAGGTTGTCAATTTTAGGATAAGGTTGTCAATTATTACACAAAAAAACAAATGCAAAAACTGACAGAATTTTGATATAGTCCACAGATCAAGTTTGTTTTGACAAAGCCTTAATTTATCCATTGTTTATTTTATGGATCATGTTTTAAGTGCTGCCTTGAAAAATTTTGCCTAAAATGTTCTTCCTGTATTTTCTTCCATGAGTTTTATAGCTCTCGCCCTTGGATTTAGTTCTATGATACATCTTTTTTTTTGTATTTGGTATGAGGTAGAAGTCTAAATTCATATTTGTGCCTATGGCTATCTAATTGTCATAGCACCATTTGTTAAAAAGACTATCGTTTCCCACTGAATTGCCTTGATATCTTTATTAAAAATCAATTGAACATAAGGGCTTATTTCTTCACTATATATTCTGCTTTTTTGATCTGTATACCTAGCCTTATGCCAATACTACACTCCTGATTACCGCTGCTTTATAAGAAGTTTTGAGATTAGGCGATATAAGTTTTCCAACTTTGTTCTTGTTTCAAATTATTTTGCCTATTCTAGGTCTTCTATGTTTCATATACATTTAACATTTTTTAATTGTAAAATATACATAACATAAAATTTACCATCTTAGTCATTATTAAGTATATATAGTTCAGTATGTTCACATTATAACATAAAATTTACCATCTTTGTCATTATTAAGGATAGTTCAGTATGTTCACATTATTATGCAATCTTGAGAAGTTTTTAATCATGCAAAACTGAAACTCTATACTCATTAAACATTCTACTTAGTATCAATTTGACTACCCTAGAACCTAATGTAAGTGTAGTTATAGAATATTTGTCTTTTGGTGTCTGACTTATTTAGCATAATTGCCTCAAAGTTCATTTACACTGTGGCATGTGTCACACTTTTTCTTATTTTTCTTTAAGACTGAGTAATATTTCATTTTGTGTGTGTATTCATTTTGTATCTTGTATTATGTATTTTGTTTATGTATTCATGTATTGATGGACACTTGCATCGTTTCTACTTCTTGGCTACTGTGAAGAGTTCTTCTATGAGCATGTGGATGCAGACACTTTTTTGAGACCCCACTGTACATTATTTTGAATATGTACCTAGAAATGGATTTAGTAGATATGTTAAGTCCATTTTTATCTTTTGAGGAAATTTCATTTTTTTACAGCAACTAAACCATTTTACAATCCCATTAATAGTGCACAAGAGTTCTAATTTCTCCACATGCTTACAATTAACACTTGTTATCCTTTGTTTTCTATTGATAGTAGCTATCCTAATGGGTATAAGATGACATCTCATTGTATCCATATACATAATAGGGTAAGCTTATCAATTGTTAAAAAAGAAATATCCTGATGGGATTTTGTTAATGATTTTGTGTAGTATACAGATTGATTTGGAGAAAATTACCATGTTTACAGTATTGAGTCTTTAACATATTCAGTCTAACACATTGAGTCTTTCAGTCTATAACATCATTTTATTCCATTTATTTAGATCTTATTTAATTTCTCTCATTTTTATTATTAAAATCATATACATTTTTTGTTAAATGTTTTCATAAGTATTTTATTCTTTTTGACATTACTGTGTGTAATCCTTTTTCTTAATTTTATTTTTGGGTTGTTCATTGCCAGTATACATAAATAAAATTGATTTTTTAATATTGACCTTGAATCTTGTGACCTTGATAAACTCACTTATTCTAGTAGCTTCTTTTTGATACCTTAGGATACCTACATATGACAAATTCATATTCTCTACATGTGAAAATAGTTTTACTTCTTCCTTTTTAATCTAGAAGTTTTTATTTATTTATTTTTTCTTATATTTTTATTTTAACCAAAGCAACCAGAGCAATGTTAAATGCAAGTGGCAGGTGTTCACATCCTGGACTTGTTCATGATTAAGGGGAAAACATTTAGTCTTTTCCATGAATTGTGATGTTAGCTGTAGGTTTTTCATAGATGCTCTTTCCAGGGAGAGGAAGTCTCTTTGTATTTTCTGCTTTTCCCCCTGCTTTTATTGTCCCAACATTTATCATGTTGTTTTGTTTTTTTCTTTTATTGATATGGTTTTTACAAGACTTGAGTTTTAGGTGTTAAGATTGCATTGCTGGATACAATTTCACTTGGTCATGATTCATAACTTAGGTATTCCTGGATCAGATTTGCTAATACCTTGTGAAGGAGCTTTGCATCTATGTTCATATAGAAAATAGTCTGTAGTTTTGTCTTCCTGGAATGTGGTTGTCTACTTTGAAATGGGATTGTATTGGCCTTATAAAATGAGTTTAGAAGTATTTCTTCCTCTTTTTTCTTGAAAGTGTACGTGTTAGATTGGTATAATTTCTCCCTTAAATATTGGATAAACTTTACCACTGAAACAATCTGAGTCTGGGATTTTTCTTTCATAGGAAGATTTTGAATTGTTAATTTCCTTACCTTATTCAATTCTGATTTCCTATTATTTAGTGAGCCAGTTTTGGTGTTTTGTGTTTTTAATTGAATTTATGCAGTCTATCTGTCTAATTTGTTGGCATAACTTTGTTAGATTCCTTTATAATCCTCTAACTTTTGTAGGTCTGGAATAATATTCTTTCTTCGATTATTGATTTTGTTAATTCTTATTTTACTGTTCTTTTTTCTAGGCCAGTTTTGCTCAAGGTTTATACATTTTCAATTCTTTTTAACAAACTCAATTTTAGTTTTATTGATGTGTTTTCAATTTTGTTATATTTCATTTATTCTGATCTTTATTTTCTGATTCCTACCTACTTTGGACTTTTTTTCTTTCATTTTTTTCCCCTACTTTCTTGAGTGAGGATTAGACTAGATTATTGATTTTTAGACCTCCCTCCTTTCCAAAACAAGCATTTGAAGCTATAAATTTAACATTAACCACTGCTTTAACTGTATATTATATATTTTGATATGTTTAATTTCAAATCAATTCAAAATTCTTTTTTTTCAAGGTTATTTCTGATATCTCTTGTAGTTTATTCTTTCTTGAAAGGTTATTTAGACGCAAGTTGTTCAATTTCTAACTATTTTGTGATTTCCCAAAATTATTTGTTGCTAATTTCTAATTTTTTTGTTGTTGGGATCAGAAAACATACTTTCTATGATTTCAGTTCTTATGAATTTATTAATACTGGTCTATCCTAAAATGTCCCATATGAACCTGAAAAGAATCATATTCTGATGTTGTGAAGTCAAGGGTTCTTTAACTGTCTCTTAGGTTAAATTAGCTCATGGTGGTATTCAAGTTTTTTATATCTTTAGTGATTTTCTGTCTAGCTGTTTTATTAATTTCTGAGGAGGAGGTTGAAGTTTCTAATTGGACTTTTTAACTAGATTTTTCTATTTTTAGGTGTATCTGCTATTTATGTATTTTGGAGCCCTGTTGTTACATATATAATTATTGTAGATATATTCGATCATAAATATAAGGATAGCTTCCTGTTTAATTGCCTTTTATTATTATAAAATATCCTTCTTTGTCCTATTTTTTGTTTTATTAATATAGCCTCTCCAGCTTTCTTATGGTTCTTAATTTCGAAGTATATATTTTCCATCTTTTTATTTTTAAATTATTTGCCTTTGAATCTAAAGTCAGGCTCTTATCAATGGCATATAGTTGGGTCTTACTTTTTTCCTGCCAAATCTGACAATTTTGTTTTCTACTAGTGTGTTTAGTCCATTCACATTTAATATAATTAATGATGTGGCTGGATTTACATCTTCCATGTTGCTATTTGTTTTTTGTATGCCTTTGTCTCTTTTGTTACTTTTTCTCTTACTACTTTCTTTTGTGTTAAAGATCTTTTTAAAAATTTTTTTAATGTTTATTTATTTTTGAGAGACAGAGTACAAGTGGGGGAGGGGCAGAGAGAGAGAGGGAGACATAGAATCTGAAGCAGGCTCCAGGCTCTGGGCTGTCAGCACAGAGCTCAATGCAGGGCTTGAACTCACAGACTGCAAGATCATGACCTGAGCTGAAGTCAGATGCTTAACTGACTGAGCCACCCAGGTGCCCCTAAAGATGTTTTTATTGTGCCATCGAAAATACTTTGTGTGTGTGTGTGTGTGTGTGTTTTCATGTGCGCATGTGTATGCATGTATTTATATATCTAGTGGCTGTTCTGAGTATTACACTATACATCTTTAACACTTTACTTCATGTTAATACTAACTGTGGTAAAATATTGTAACCTGGCTCTCTTTGTAGCTCTATTTTCTCTCCAATTCTTTGTGTGGGTTATATATTATATGTTAATGGTATAAATCCATAATAAAGTGTCAAAGTTACTACTGTATGTAACTTTATGCATTTAAAAGAGGTTAAGAAGAGGAAAAGGGAAATATTTAAATACCTTTTATATTTACCCATATATTTACGTTTCTGGGGATCTGTCTTTCTTCTGTTGGATTTAATACCTTTCAGCCTTAAAACCTTTCTTTAGTACTTCTTGTAAGGCACATCTGCTTGTAATGAATTATCTCGTACTTTGCCTATTTGTGAATGTCTTTATGTTTGCTTTCGTTTTTGAAGGACAGCTTTCCTGAATAAAAAATAATTTTTCGTAGTTTTTTCCTTTCAGCACTTTGTATCATTCTACTTCTTTTCGCTCTCTCATTTTCTTCAGATGCAAAAATCAGTTTGTTATTCATATTTATGTGCTCTTCAGTGTGATAAGTAATTTTTCTCATTCCTTTCAAGTTTTTATGTTTACCTTTGGCTGCCCATAATTTGGTTATGATGTGTTTTGGTATGGATCTCTTTATATTTACCTTTCTTGGGACTTGTTAAGCTTCTTGGATTTTTAAGGTAATAATTTTTATCAGATATGAGACATTTGAGACAATTATGTTTTCATATGTACATTTTTCCTCACTTCTCTCCCCCTGACACACTCACTCAATATATATTGGATGATTGATGCTGTCTCATAGGTCTGTAAGGGTCTTTTCATTTTCTTTAATCTTTTACTTTTTGCTTTTCAAATTAAATCATTGATCTCTATCTTTCTTCAAGTACATTGAATTTTTCTTCTTCCATTTCAAATCTTTTGTTAATCTACTTAGGTCATAATTAAATATTTTCATTTGGTTCTTCTTTATCATTTCCATTTCTTGAGCAGCCCTTCTGTAGCTCTCTCATTCTCAGAATCATCCCACTAAATGTTCGATTGGTCCATTGCTCACTCTAATTGGGACCAACACTTCAGGCTGTCAGAGCTGTAGGTCCACTTATAACCAGATTTCCTAGCTCATTGTTAACACCGCTTTAAGATTCTACCCTCTTCCAGGAATCAAGCATGTTCCCTGTTCAGCAAGGCCAGTCTGGCCCTAGTAACATTGACCAACTTGGGAAGGGAAATATAAGATAGGAGCCAACCCATGTAAAAAAGCCATAGATTCTTGCTATTCTTCAGTAATTGTCATAGTGTTTTTTCTTGAGTAAATACTTTTCAACTTGTTGTTTGATTTTGGTTGATTTCAGAGCCCAGAAGCAATGTAAAAATTTTTTTATCCAGTTTAACATTTGTTTTTTGGGGATAGACTTATTTACTGACCCCTTCACTACACCATAGTCATAAAGTCCCACTTCTGCCTATTGAATTGAGCAGAAATTGTTTTCTGGATATTTGAACTATTTCTTTTACTTACGGAGAAATAGTGTATTGTGATCTAGATAAAATGGTAGCAGTCATTTGAATGCACTACTTTGTGTCATCACTCTCCTAGGTGATTTTCATACAGGATGTATATTTTTTCACAATAGCTCTGCAAGGTGGATATTGTCTCCATTTTATAGGTGCAGAACGCTTAGGCATAGAGAGGTAAATGATTTTTTCCCTTTTGTGCTATTATTAAGAGTGCCATTGATTTTGCCTGTATTGACATTGACTTAGAAAGCTTGAGTATATGGAAGGAATGTTCAAATAGAATTTTTAGTCATTTTTATCTCAGTAAGTCAGCAAATTTTGATTCAATCAACATTTCTCAAGTATTTAACCAGCGTCAAGCAATGTTCTAGTTGCAAAGTGTGAAGGATAGGGCCGTAGGGAGGAGAGTCGAAAGAAGGCGATATAAAGCATGGTATATAAGGAAGAATAAGGCCTGGTCCCCTCTGCCAAGGAATTCACAATCACAAAAGGGAGGACAGATGTATTTAACCAGTTGTAACATAACTGAGTGGTAAGTATTAGGACACAATGATTCTTAAACCTTAATGAGCATTCAAGTTGCATATTAAACTGCAAGTTCTGATTCAGTGATTCTGAATGGTACCTGAGATTTTGTATTTTCAATAAGTTTCCAGTTGATGGTGATGCTGCTGATATATAGATTACACACTGAGGAACAAAGTTCTAGTACTGATGTGTGGAAGGAAGTATAAGGGCACATAGAAAATATATAAATTTTGCTGCAGTTACTTGAAGAAAACTCATTTCAGAGAGATTAAATAATTTGCCCTTCTGAGCTATTTTTTAAATAATGCCATTGATATACATTGGAACTGGATAACATTTGGTCTGGACCTAAAATGATAAATAGAATTACAATAGGAAAGCTAGCTTTTCCAAACAGAGAGGAAAACTTTAGCAAAACATAGAAATAAAATATTTATGTGTGTTTTTAAATAGGAAATACCTTTAAAACTTTTTCTCTTTCCCTCTCCTTCCTTCCTCCCTTCCTCCCTCCCTCCCTCCCTCCCTCCCTCCCTCCATTCCTTCCTTCCTTCCTTCCTTCCTTCCTTCCTTCCTTCCTTCCTTCCTTCCTTCCTTCCCTCTAGCTGAAACAGAATATTGATTTAGGAGTAATTTCCAAACATGAAGCTACATATTAAGGGTAATGCTTGTGGAAGTAGAAGAACCAAATTTCAGTGGTTTAAAAGAGTAAAAGTTTAATTTTACTCACACAGAATTCAACATGGATGTTCCTAGGACATCTGATTTTAAACCTCCCTTCACTCTTGATTTGGGGACTTTACTATGTAGTGCCACCATCTTAGTTAGATGTGTTACTTCCAATGTCATTGCACATCCATTTACAAAGCTTGCTGAAAAGTAAAAGGCATAGTTTCTTACTACCTTGCCACTGGAAATGAAATTCATTACTACTTCTCACATTCTGTTAAACCATTGCAGAGTTCCACCCAGGTTCAAGGGAGAGAACTTGTGTTTGTGGAGAGGTGTGTCTAGTATTTAGTTGTAGATTCTTCTCTGGAGTAAGTATGGGAGACTGGATCTAGGCAAAAGGAAGTTGCAAATAATTAACATATCTATGATATATTTTTCACATACCTAGGTAGTTATAAGTATTGTAAAATAGTATGTTATAGCATGGTGGTAAATTTCTAATCTTAATGATTTTGTTAACTTTCATACCTTTTAACTTAAGAGCTAGATGTTTTAAGTTTGTCCTATAATTTTACTCTTAAAGAGTACTTTTAATTTTGTTGTTCATATGTTTTGTTTTTTGCAAAGTTCACATGCCTCCCCACAAGTAAAGAAGAATCTCTATTTCTGCCTTCAATTTGCTAGTGCTTAGTAAAACATGAAAATAAACAAGCAGAATAAGTTAGAAACAAAAACTAAAAACAATCTAATACTTTCATAAACAACTATGTATAGGTTTATAGGTTGTTTTACATTAAAAATTTTTTAATGATTCATTTGTTTTGGAGAGAGACAGAGACAGCAAGCGGTAGTGAGAGAGAGGAAGACACAGAATCCAAAGCAGGCTCCAGGCTCTTGGCTGTCAGCACAGAACCTGACTCAGGGCTCAAACTTAGAAACTGTGAGATCATGAACTGGGCCAAAGTTGCCCAACCAACTGAGCTACCTCGGTGCCCCTGGAATTAGAGGGTTTTTTTTTTTTAAAGGAAGGAAAAATGTTCATATCTATTGAGATAAAAATTAATATATTGTAAGTCTCAGGACTTCAAAAGTAAAACACATTATTTGTGTTAGTGTAATTTAGTAGGGAGAAGGAATTAGGCTGGAGGAAGACCTTGGTTCTAACTCAAGCTCCAATATATTGTATCCATTTGGTTTCAGGTAAGCTTTAAGAGCTTGAATTTCCTTGTCTATGTAATATGGATCATAATATCTATTCCCTTTCCTTGCATGTTTATTTTAAGAATAAGAAAAATGACATATACACTCTAATGACTGAGAAAAGTAAAATTTAAATGTAAGATGGTCTAAGAAAGAAAATTCCCATTTGTTGGCATTTTGTTTATAACAAATTAACAGAACTTTAAGATATTCAATTGTAGGACCTCATTTTATTAATTATCCATGATTTTAATCTTATTTTTTAGAAGCAAATTTAAAAATGAAATCTTTGTGTGTGTGTGTGCCATTTCAGAGTCCCTTAATATCCTGCCTAAAAATGTTATAGCAATTAATGGAAACATTGGTAGCAAGATTCATTTTAGGACAGGAATAATCTTGTTTATGTTAATATATTTGAAAATAATTATGTCTTGATAATTTTATGTAAAATTAGTACTATTTACTACTTTTAAAAATGTGTAAAATGAAAACTAGACATCCTAATCATCTTTGAAATCAATAGATCTCTATTCTAGGGAATTTGAAATCAGGCTTATCTTGGATTACTCCTTTTAAAAAAATGTGTTAAAATACAGATATTTCTGGAAGGGTAAAGGATTACCATTGTCTTGAATTTCTGTTGAAAATAAGGATTATATAGACCTATATAGACTTTGTGATGATCGTTGGGACAATTTGGAGCAAATACCACAGGTATTTGTGCATATATGTATTTACATATATATCAATCATAGATCACATTAGTCATTTTCTTTTTTTAATGTTTATTTATTTTGAGAGAGAGAGAGAGAGAGACTGCATGCATATACAAGCAAATGGCAGAGAGACAGATGGAGAGGGGAAGGAGAGAATCTCAAGCAGGCTCCTTGCTGTCAGTTACAGAGTCCAGTGTGGGGGTAGATCTCACAAATGGTGAGATCATGACCTGAGCTGAAATCAAGAGTTAGATGCTTAATTGACTGAGCAACCCAGCATCCCCACGTTAGTCATTTTTCATATATAATTCATTAATTCAGTGTGAAATACAATTAATTTTATCTTCACTGATTTATTCTAGAATGAGATTGCACTGAAGTTTAACAGATCTACAAAGGTCATAACTAGAAAGCTTCAGTGTAATCTTAGTTATTTAAACAGGTAACTAGATGAATATTTAAAAATAGGAATATTTCCATGGGAAGGTACAAAATAATTATTTCAAATCCCTGCTGAAGTTATTCTCTGTCTTGAGGACATTTGCTAACAGAGTAAGACTTATTGCTTGATTTTCTAATACCAGGTATTCAGAGAGCCTCACCCTGGCAGTTTGGTTCAAGCCTAGGTGGGATCTAGAATCCTGCAGCATCCTTGGGCAGACCAGGGTAGTTGCTGATAGGAGACTAGGGTCAGAGACTAGGGTCTTTCCAAGAATTGCCTGTTCCTTTTCAGTTACTCCGAAAGCATGTGGAAAGTGTTTTTTAATCTTTTACTTAATTATATATTTTATTCTGCAGTTATTCCTCTCCCTCCCTCTCCCACCTCATTTTTACTGTATATGCCAGGCACCATGATATCCATAGAAAGATTTAATAAAACACAATTATTTTCTTCTATAAACTTATGTGGTATGATGTAATAGATAAATACCAAAAGGTGATGTAAAATCAATATTCTATGAGCTGGTAGAGATCTATTTTGGGTATGAAGAGGGTACAGAGGATGGGCATCGCACACAACCAGAGGTAGCAGAGCAAGGAAAATTTCCTGGATCTTGGGAATAACTTGGGATGAATCCAGAAGTAGGAGTTTGCCACATAAAGAAATGGTAGAGGAGGAAAGGCCTCTTTGGTCATTGAAACTCATGAGCAAACATATGAGGAACAACTTGGAATTTACCAGGGAACCTATAGGTAGAGGCACTTCCTGACGTGCACTTCTGAATAGTTAATACTTTCTAAAGATGTTTTATCAACAAGGGATGCTCATTACTGCTTATTCAGACTCCTACTAGATTAGCTATATTTAGTTCTTTAGCTATGTCGTGCACAAAATGACACATCTATCTATTTGGGGTTGACATAGTGGAAAGGCTGTGAGTCATTAGAATTATACACACCTGGGGTCATTTCCCAGCTCTGCCACCCACTCACCATGTGACCAGGCCTAAGTTATTTAAATCATCAGAGCTTTTCTTTACCTTTAAAACAGAGACAAAAATAGTTATGCTTTAGAGTTGGCCTGAGGATTAAATGACATGTTTTTAAGGTCCTTAGGATAGTAAGAGCACAAACTAGCCCCTCAGTAGATGGAAGTTATCACTACTATATTGGTTGATATAAATGTTAATTTTTATTTTGAAATATAAATAAAATGTATTGAATTATACTAATCCAAGAATAATAAAAATATGATTTAATGTATCTAACTTACATAGGCTGACATACTAGTCTTTTAAGTCATATTCTACTCCTTTTTTAACAGACAAAATCTCAAATACTATCCAATGTATTGGACGTTGCCCATCGGTTTATCAAGGATATTAATCCAGATAAACACAAAGAGGAGACTCATTCTACAAAAGAGATGAGTACAAGTCAGCATGAACCCAAATCTCCTCTTCTGCAGGGGAGCAATTCTGAGGTAAGCTAAGGAAAATATAGTAGACATTTTCTGTCATACATGATCATGGAGACTGGCATTCATAGACTTAGAGCTGTAGAGTTTTGCAGATTATTTTACCACATTGTTATTTAATGTTTGAATATGTTTCTTTTTATGAATCAAAAATATCTTGACTGTAAAAATCCTTTTTTAAAAAAAAATTTTATAGTTTATTTTTGAGACAGAGACAGAACATGAGCAGGGGAGGGGCAGAGAGAGAGGGAGACACAGAATCTGAAACAGGCTCCAGGTTCTGAGCTGCCAGCACAGAACCCGACATGGAGGGGGGGCTTGAACGCACAAACCGTGAGATCATGACCTGAACCAAAGTCGGATGCTTAACCGACTAAGCCACCCAGGCGCCCCTGTAAAAATCCTTTTAAGGAGATTACTTTGATTCTACTGAATGGTAATTTTTTTTTTATGAGTGATTCTTTGATCATGTTGCTTTCTGGGGATTTCTACCATATCAGGAAATGAATGAATATTTGGGAAAAACATATTAAAAAAACAATGCAATATAACAATTTTATTGTAGTTGGGACTTCAGAGAGACTAAAAATGCGAAACCTTGTCAAGTTTTAGGTGACAGGCAATTTATACTTATTTAAAATTGGATATATACTAAATTCTTAGTCATTATTCAGATTGGCTACTGATCCCGTGATATACTTGGTAAGCTTTCATCAGCTGATGTCTGTCTATATTTTATATTAGACTTGTTGTATTGATTCTTTAGTGAGAAACAAGCTTCCCCAAACCTTAATCTATGTAATAATCCTCTTTCTTGTAGATACCACTCACCTTTCTTTCCACTGTACTTCAGAAATACTGAGAAACTTGGTGGAAGTCACACAACTTGTTACTTAGTGATAAAGTCAGGCTTGAAATTCAGTTTGTTGAGTTATACCCCATGCCTACAGAACATAAAAGAAAGCATGTTTTATGCTAGTAGGACCTCTCTCCAGCAAAGAAACTGTGTTTGAAGTCAGTGTTTTTACACTGATTTCACTTTCTAGTAGACCTGTCCAAAGTGATTGTGAAGAATAACAGAACGAATTATGGCTTCATTATTATAACAGTAATGTGTTGAGGACTGTGTACCAGGCACTGTCCTATATATTTTACATCTATTCTCTCTCTTTTAAATTTTTTAATGTTTATTTTTGAGAGAGAGAGACAGAGTGCAAACAGGGGAGGGACAGAGAGAGAAGGAGACGCAGAATGTAATGCAGGCTCCAGGCTCTGAGCTGTCACCACAGAGCCCAATATGGGGCTCGAACCCATGAACTGTGAGATTATGAACTGAGTTGATTTCAGATGATTAACTGACTGAGCCACCCAGGTGCCCCCCATGTATTCTCTCTCATTGTCCTTTCTTAATTTTTCTCTTTTTTCATCAGATGAGAAAACAGTGACAAAGATCAGTTTTTTTACATTGCCTAAGTTCCATTGATAGTGGAACTTAGATTTAAGTCCAGGCTTTGTGACTCCAAATATTTTTTTTTTTTTTTTAATTTTTAATGTTTTATTTATTTCTAGGAGAGAGAAAGAGAGAGAGAGAGCGAATGTGAGCAGGGGAGGGTCAGAGAGAGAGAGAGTCACAGACTCTGAAACAGGCTCCAGGCTCTGAGCCAGTAGTCAGCACAGAGCCCGACGCGGAGCTTGAACCCATGAACCGCGAGATCATGACCTAAGCGAAAGTCGGATGCTTAACCGACTAAGCCACCCAGGCACCCCTGTGACTCCAAATATCTTGCTTTTAACCACTACACAGAGTCTGGTTTTAGGGGTTTCTCCTTCCTGCCTGCCATTTTATCTGATTTATCTTATCAATAAAAATAGTGATAAATGAACAGCTAAGATTTGTTAAACACCTTGCACTAGTCATTGTGCTTAGTCTTTTAATTTTATCCAATAATCACAATAATCATGTAAGTTTTCCATTATTATTACCCAATATAATAGATGACAGAGGCAGAGAGAAACTAAGTTTCTAGTTCTATGAGAAAGCTCACTCCTTTGCTATGCTTTTAATCCCTACAAGAAATGCTACCTCTTGTCCCCAGAGGTGACTGTATATATATTCTATATAGACCCTCCACTTCTTGTCCCAACTTAAAAGCTGTTAATTCAATGATTTCATCTAAGAGTGTACATTAGAATTGGCTGGAAGAACATTAAAGAAACAGATATGACCGAGGTCAGCCTGTTTTTGGGTGGGTCCAGAGGCATGGTTTTAACAACTGCTCAGTAATTGTGATGTGAGTATTCCTGGTTGGATGTCATTCCTATCAACCCTTGGGTGTGCAGCTGGTCGCAGTGCTCACACTGAAGAGATAACCCCTTCATGTGCTCAATACCCGTCTGGGCCGAAGAGCAGTGGTTCTCTAGCTACAACAAGCATCAAAAGCACTGCGTGGGTTTGTTAAAATGTGTTCTTTCATCTAGAAAGTGGGGATATTAAAACATATCTTGTGGGAATATCACATGGCTTAGAAGGATAATGAATACATAGCAGTGGATTTCATATGCTCTTTCAAATATCATAGTCCCTTCAGAACTGGGCAGAGCCATGTTGGGCTCTGAGTGGAAGTGGCATATGGCAGTGCTGGGCTCAAACATTTAAAAGCCAATGTCCGGGGTGCTTGGGTGGCTCAGTCGGTTAAGCATCTGACTTCGGTTCAGGTCATGATCACACAGTTTGTGGGTTCGAGCCCAGCGTCAGGCTCTGTGCTGATGGCTAGTTCAGATTCTGTGTCTCCCTCTCTCTCTGACCCTCCCCTGCTCACGCTGTTTTTTTCTCTCTCTCTCAAAAATAAATAAAACATTAAAAAAAATAAAAGCCAATGTCCAATCCTCTGACTTTTCTTATCCTGCCAGTGAGGAACCCAAGTATTCAAAAGGCTTAATTGTAAGATGAAAATGTCTTATATCTCCAATTCATTGGTTGGAAAGGAGCTGCCCTGGAGACTTCCTGGAGTCACTGCATATTTAAGCCATTTTGTAGTAAGCACTGAGATTTCAGGGTTTCTTCGTTAGTGCAGCACACATACATACACACACATGTTGGTTACTGGATTCTCACATACTTCTAAATTCAATATTTTCTTTTTTTTTTAATTTTTTAAAATTTCTTTTTGAGAGAGAGAGACAGAGCACAAGCAGGGCAGGAGAGTAGAGAGAGGGAGACACAGGATTGGAAGCAGGTTCCAGGCTCTGAGCTGTCAGCACAGAATCTAATTCAGGCTTGAACCCACGAACCACAAGATCATGACCTGAACCTAAGTTGGAAACTTAACTGACTGAGCCACCCAGGTGCCCCTAAAATTCATTATTTTCAAACTAAATTTACCTCTCCTCCTAAACCTCTATAGATGTCACCATTGGTGGCAGCCTATCTTCTAGCTTTCCATGTGAGCCAAGAGCTGTTATCTTCTATAGTCCTTTCTCTTCTTCCTCTGCACATCCAGTTGATTACTATGTCTCATGTAGTCTACCATCTGAAAACTCTCTTGAATATTTGGTCACTTCTATCCTCATTTCTATCCCAAGTGGAATAGGCTTGTAACATGGAAAATGGATTTAATTCTTTACTTTTCTAGAACTCAATAATTATTCCAATTTTGTTTGTATGTATTTCTTTACAAAAATATTAATATGGGGGCGCCTGGGTGGCTTAGTCAGTTAAGTGTCCGACTTTTGCTTAGGTCATGATCTTGCGGTTCGTGGGTTCAAGCCCCGCGTCGGGCTCTGTGCTGACTGCCAGCCCAGAGCCTGGAGCCTATTTCAGAGTCTGTGTCTCCCTCTCTCTCTGACCCTCCCCTGCTCACGCTGTTTCTCTCTCTCTCTCCTAGAAATAAATAAAAATATTTTTAAAAAACTTTAAAAAATATTAATATGTTACATGCTGCTCTGAAAATTTACTTTTTACACTTAACAATATAGGTTTGATATTTATATAAGTACATTCTATAGCCTTCTCATTCTCCATAGTGATTATGAAACACCCCATTTATTAGAGAGTAAATGACTGTAAAATCTTAAAATTTAAATTTTAAAATTTTAATTTAAAATTTACAATTTCCAATGACCAACATTTATGCTATTTGGATTGTTTTTTGCCAGTACAAACTATAGAATAAAGAATAATTTTCAGAAATATTGTTTTACATATATACGTGTCTCTGTGTGTGTATCGATATGATAAAATCCTGAAATTCCTAGTTGAAGAGGGCCATACATTTGTAATGTTGATAGATATTACCAATTCGCTGTAACATTTTAACAGGTTACCTTGAATCTAAATTCACTCGTCCTTAATTTCTCTTTCTGCGACACTACTGTGTAAGACTCTTCTGTGGCTTTGTGTTTTCATTATGTGCAAGTCTAAATTCCTCTGTATGGTAGCAGGAACCTTTATGATCAGCCCCAGATTATATTTTGCACTTTATATTTTCTCATATCCTACTTTTTACTCTGGCAGTGCCAACTACTGACAGTTCCATGCCACTATGCTGTTTGACTCCATGTTTTAAGATATATACCATTCCCTGTCTCTGGAATACTGTCTCTGCCACCTCTGCCCACAGCAATCGTGTTTATCTGAATTCAATAGCCTGTTTCTAGCACCTGTTGCTATTGTGAACTTTTTAACCCGTGTTACTGTGGCCTGCAGCTGGCACAGCATCTTCAGGTTCCCAGATGCTTTTTGTTAATATTTAAGATTTTGGACACATATTTAATGCCCTTTTCCCAATTATACTCTAACAGTCTGACTGTTTATTTTGCAATTAAGGGGTGAACATAGAGGATTCTACTTTTGCATCTAGAAGGTACACAATGGAGATTTAGCAATTTGATCAGTGTAGGTAAATTCACATTGCTAATTCAGCCTTGGTGTGGACTTCATTTGGCCTTATTTTCCTAATTTGGCTGTTTTCTCTGAATCACTGGTTAACTGCCAAATGCTACCTTTATTTCTTCTGTGTTCACAGTGGATCTATATTTTGTACTGAATTCATCATTTTCTCATCATTATGCTTAGAAGCACATAACGGTTCATATATATTAATTAGTTTGTTCATTTATTCAACTGGCTTTTATTTTTATTTATTTATTTTTTCTTAAATAGTTGATTGTCAAGTTGGTTTCCATATAACACCCAGTGCTCATCCTCACAAGTGCCCTCCTCCATACCCATCACCCCCCTTCCCCTCCCCCCCACCCCCATCAGCGCTCAGTTTGTTCTCAGCATTCAAGAGTCTCTCATGGTTTGCCTCCCTCACCCCAACTATTTTTTCCCCTTCTTCTCCCCCATGGTCCTCCGTTAAGTTCCTCCTAACCCACCTATACGTGCAAACATATGGTATCTGTCCTTCTCTGCCTGACTTATTTCACTCTCAACTGACTTTTAATAAGCCACCTACTTTGTTCCAGGCACTGCTGTTGGTACTGCGGAAAAAGACAAAGGATTAGATCTCATGACATTCTAATGGGAAGAGACAGACAATAAGTATATATAAAGACAGAGTAAATTTACACAGAGATGTTATTGGGAGAAAAATATAGCAGATAAGGGAATAGCAAATTGGGGACAAAGGGACTATATTTGTAGGGTCATCACCTACTGGGAGAGTAGCTACTTGGACAGCTGAACAGAGACCAGCTGAAATGAGTGCATGGCTAGGTGAAAATATGAAGTGTCATTCCACATGTTGGATATGACTGGGGTGGGGCTTTCAAGTGGATTGTGCTTCATGAGTTCCTAGAGCTGCAAGAATATAAATTTGGTTGGAGCCCAGTGGAATGAAGTGGGAATTGAAAAAAACAAAAAACAAAAAAAAAAAAAACCAAAATAAAACAAAACAAAACAAAACAAAAACAGTGGTTATGAGGTCTGTAGGGTCTTCTAGGTCCTAGTAGGAAGTTTCACAGAGTTTCATAGAGTCATTGGAAGGTTTTGAACATAGGAGTGGCATGATCAGATTGACATGTGAAAACAACTGCTCTCTCTCCTGTGGGGAGATTGCAGGGAGCAGATTGGAGGAGCAGGGGAATTAGATTCATGGCTATTGCTGCCTTCCAGGGAGAACACTGGTAAATGACATGATGATAAATCCTCAGTTGGAAGCTGTAGTTTTAATAATTGTTGAAGAGACCATTTATAATTGCTGATATGGTTTTAAAGAAAGCAGTAAAGCTTTTACATAAGTACAAATTAAAAACATTCCATTTTTAAGTTTAAAAGTAATGTATGATTCAAAATGCCTATAATTAATGCTGCCTGTTTTTTAAGATACGGAAAATTTAGAAAAGCACACTTAGATGGACTTTTAATTGGTTTAGGTAGAAATTCCGATCACAGAAAGAGCAGAAGGTTCAAATCCAAGAGACAGGCTCTTGTGTGAAGGGTCATTTGATGAAGAAGCTTCTGCCCAGTCCTTTCAGGAAGCTTTAAATCAGTGGAGAACCGGACACCATGATGACAACGAGAAACAGAACTTATGTGCGGCAAAAGCAGGTACAGATGTTTTTATAAAATGAATGTTATAAAATAAAGCTGAGTTTGTTTTATCTCTCTCCATTCTCTGTGAATATAACTGCAGTGTTCAAAAACTATTGGAATTAGGATAACAGTTTGATAAAACTCCTTAAAGGAGTATTCACTATACAACCAGAGGTTAGTGGTTTAATATTTCTGGAACCCTGACCTGAGTACTGGGGAGATTTGTGTTTGTTTCCTATGTAAATTCAGACTGCCAGATGAAGGGGGAACTGGATGCTCTCAGCTCCCTGACTCCTGGAAGAAAGTCTTGTCAGGACAACCATTCCCTTATGGAGCTGTAATTATGTATAGAACTAGGATCTGTGAGATAGAGAAGTAAATAATTTTTATATCTGTCTTGAAAAAATATATTTCAAGGATCACTATACATTTACAATTTATCTTTTTTGTTTTTGTTTTTGAAGGGAGATTTTTTGTTTTTATTTTTCCTTGATGATTTTTGCACCTATTTTCTAGATATTGAAAGTTGGGTGGCTGAGGTACATACTGTCTCTGCTTTATATTTCCCGGTATCTCTTGAGGAACATCATACTTTTAAAAGTATTTGGTTTATTAATTTTATTACTCAGAATCTTGTAGAGACTTCCAGTAGCTTTTCACTGAAAATAAAATGTTAGATAATAAATTTCAACCATGTATCTTCATTGACAGCATCAAATTTTATTATTTTTATTTCATTTTTTTTCTAGGCAGGGACTCTCCTGATTATTCATTCTTTATGTCAAGGTATCACATACCATCTTCTAATTAGAATTGGATTTTTTACTAAGTAATGTTCTCTTTGAAACATTTCCCCCCATTCTTGTTCATGCTACATCAATTTTGTTAATATTTCCAAGATTTTATTTATATACTCTCTTTGTAGCATGTACCTTAATATAACTTTCATTGACTATGTTATTTTATGTGCTTCTTATTTGAACTTTCATATTTTGATGTATTTTTTACTTTTCTACTCTGAAAGAGACCTAGTCTTCTATAAAAGTACCTTTCTGATTGTCTGCTTTGAAAGACATAGTGCTTAAAATAATAAAAGGACTGATTTGATAAATCAGATAAAGATTTCGTAGTGGAAATAACTATAAGAATAATATAATGATTATTTAAATGATTGGTTAGAACAAAAAGTTAACCAAGAAGAAAATGAAAATAACCCAATCCAACCGTCTAGAGATAATCAGTGTTAACATGTTACATATTTTTCAATAGACACAGTGGCACAAACATACACAAGCATAAATGGGGTGAAACTTTATATGTTATAAGTAACTTTTTTGCCTAGATTCTGTCATGGGAAGACTTTACATATGAATGCAATTATACATCATCATTTGTAACTGTTGCATAATATTCTATATGCCATGATGTACTTAATCAGAGATTTTGTGATGGATATTTTGTTTCTGATTCTCACTATGGGAAAATATGATGACCATCTCAGCTATTCATTTGCTGTACAATTACCTTAAAATAAATTTATAAATGTAAGTGTTAGTGGTTGCTGAGGAGAAATCATTAAGATGAGGACTTTTGTTGCTGTGATAACTGTGTGTCTATTACGTGTATATGTTTATAAATGTTTTTCTTTTCCTAAGATATTAAGTAGATACAAAGAACATTTACAAAATGTTGTATAGCTTATGGAGAAAAAGCAGTAAGCACCGTTCTTTCTCTTCTTTCCTCCTCTCTAAGAGATTGTCACTAACCTGTATTGAGAATTTCTTCATTTTTAAAAAATTTCCTTACAGTTTGCTACATATGTGTATCTCTAAACAATATATGGTTAAATTTGGATGTAGCAAATGGAAAGTTAGTATATGTATTCTTTTGCAGCTTGTTTATTTCACTCACTATTATTTACTGACATTTACCCACAAAGATGTGCAAAGTTGTATTTGATTCATTTTTACTGTTCAATGGGCTTTTTGGAGATGAAAATATCACTGTTTGTTTAAATGTCGATTGTTTGGGGAGTTGATTCCCATTTTGCCATTACAAACAAGGCTGTTATGAATATAGGTCTCCTGGTATGCATGCTCACACATTTCTAGGATGTCTGGTCCTAGGACTGGAATAGCTGGGTCATGGGATGTATATGTCTTCGACTACACTAGATAAAACTGAATTATTTACCAAAGGCTTTATATCAGTTTATACTCCCCTGCAGTATTTAAGGGCTTTGGTTGCCTCCTGTTATCATCACTTTGTCAGCTTTTAAAATTTTTGCTGGTCTGATAGAGATAAAATTATATATTTACTCTGTGTAACTCATTACAAATGGTGTTATCTATTTATATGCTTCTTGGCCATTTAACTTAGTAACACGCTTTGAATTTCCAAGTTTTCTAGTGATTTCTGTTATTGATTTATAACCTGAATTCATTTTATGTGAACTCCAAAGGCTCATTTCCTTCAGTGTATGGAAGGCATGTACTTACAATGGCCAAGGAGGTTCAGCGTAATCTGAAGTCCATTATCTCTGTGATCTCACTTCCTTTTACTCCCCTCCTGGCTTTTTCTGTTTCAACGACACAGGCTGCCTGGCTGTTCCTCAAACACCTCATCAAACACATCAATCAAAACATATTTTCACCTTAAGAGTTTGGTACTGTCTATTGAGAAAAACTCCCACCATCCCACTAAAATGAATGAAGGGCCATCTCACAGATTCTCACAAAAGGTAGCTTAGAAAACCATGAAACAAGGGAGCAAACCAAAACCTAAGTTATGTATGTGGCACCTTTCAGGGAGCTGAGTTTCATAGATTTATGTGTCCTAGGTTTGCTTTCTGTAGGCAATTCAAAACAAGGGATATCCTGTTGAATGCATTAAACAAACAGATAGTATTATCCTTCCATAAATATCATTAATCTATTTGCCTGAAGGCCCACTTATTAACATATTCACAAGCATAGTAACCCTGGTCATCCACCATCTTTATTTCCTGGGAATGTACCATTAATAATGGGCCAGCTGCTTTACCTTCTTCATACTCATCACCTGACAGATCTGGGGCCATCTCTCAAGCACAGTGGCTCTTCTCTATGACTATACAGAAAAAAAGCGAGTCCTTATTTTTAGTTTCAGCTTTCCTACCAAGGAATATTTTGTTTTGGCATGGGAAGGGGGACCTGTAGTACAGGGATTTCCTTTCGTTCCTGTCTGTAACTCCTTTTCTTTCAGTTTAGTGCATTCTGACGGTTTCTCGGAATTTCCTCTAATTGCTTTCTTCAACACAGCTCTATTTCATGGGAAGAATGGGGTAGTGTGACTTATATACTTTTGGTTTATTTCTCTTGCCGGTATTAGGCTATGTCTAGAAACTATTGATTAAAGGCTATGGTATGAGGTTGGGACTGTTCTCTAATTTCAGTCTTTGAAAAATTTCCCATCCTTACTACTTCCCTTTCTTCTCCTCCAACACGATGGTTGGTTTGGAGAGAAGGGTAGTATCTAAGAGGGTGGCGAGACTGGTAATATGGGATTTATACTGCTTTCTTTCCCAGAAATCTGCATCACTTTTAAATATCTTTGAATAGTGGTTTTAATTTAGAAGTACTTCAGAAACATCTTAAGCATCTGGAAGTGAATTGCCACATAGATATAAATTCATGAGGACAGTTGTCTCCTCCAGGTGCCATTCTGAGTTATTTATTTTCTGTTTCCCATAATGTGTAAATATTATTGTCAGTGGCTATGATACATACCTTTATGTGTGTGTGCGTTTATAGAATATATAATGAATCTGTCTATATTTATCTTTATCATTTAAAAGAATTAGTTGCTTTTAAAATGTTATGAATCATAAGATTCTTTCATTTCAAGGGACTATTGAAGAAAACTGTCTATACAGTCATTTAATAAATCACTAACATTTAACACTTATGCATTCATTAAGCCTAGAACTATTGATTACATAAATAAATATCAAAGCATATTTGTTCAAAATTGGTATGTGTTATAGCTTGAGATATATGGTAATTTATAGACTAGTTTACATTAATTTTTCATATGATACTTATTTTTATAGACTCATTGGGAGAATGTGAAGTACAAACTAATATGAAAATTTGGAGAGAACCACTCAATATTGAATTTAAAGAAGACAGTCTATCCTATATGGAAAAATTATGGCTTAAAAAACACAGGAGGTATTTTCTGAAATTTTGCATTATTAATAAGAAATATAAAGACTGTTTATGTTCCCAGTTTGTGTGACGTGCCTTTTTTGTAGCAGTTTTATATGTGTGCTTCACATTTGCATAAATAATTTTAAAGCAATATTAAATCCCTGTGAAGCTTCTACTATTCTAATAAGAATTTAAATTTTACTCATATATGTGATGCATCATTAACTTAGAGTTTGCTATAAGAAATGCAAATGTGTATGTGAGGAAAAGGTACAAGTATGGTATAGAATTTAAGAACAATAACAAAAACAATGCAATAAATGAAAGATTAATTTGAAAAGGTATTGCTCTCACTTTTTACATTAGCATAGACTTTTGAGGCTCTACTTTTCAGAATCTACTTTTAATTAGATCTTTAATATTATAGGTTTTTTTTTTTTTTTTTTTTTTTTTTTTTTTTTTTTTTTTTTTTTTTTTTTTTTTTTTTTTTTTTTTNCTTCAGCTGTTTTCCAATCCCCGAAGATTTTTTAGTTGCATATGCAGTTCATTATATGGTCTTGATGCAGGATTTGCATACATTGCTTGCCTCTTCATTGAAGAATATGATTGACAGATCTGTTTTGCTTATTTTTAAGGTCAAATTAAGTTCTTTTTAAAAAATGTTTTATTTATTTCTGAGAGAGAGAGAGACAATGTGAGCAGGGGAGGATCAGAGAGAGAGGGAGGAACAGAATCTGAAACAGGCTCCAGGATCTGAGCTAGCTGTCAGCACAGAGCCTGACGCGGGGCTCGAACCCACAAACTGTGAGATCATGACCTGAGCCGAAGTCGGACGCCTAACCAACTGAGCTACCCAGGTGCCCCTAATATTATAGGTTTATTAACAGTATTCAATTATTTTATTCAAAAACTATATCATTAGCTGTGATATTTCATAAATTGTTTAAAAGTAAAACTATTAAATATTAGACTAGAATTATGACTGATTACATGTTAGAGTCATTCATAGTTTTATAGTCATATAAGATCTGTTTTAAAGGCTCAATTTGCCCTATAGTAGTACTGCTCACACTTCATTGTGCCTAAGAATCACCTGCCAACTGGCAAAATACAGATTCTTCTTCAGTAGGTCTGGGTGGGACTGAGACTCTCCATTTCTGAATTTCTAACAGCTCCAAGCTGATGTGCGTGTGGGGGTAATTCTGCATTTTGAGGAGCAAAGTGTTGGAGGACCAGTCTAGAAGGGACCTGAGGAGGGGTCATGAAGCCCTTGCTTCACCTTCAGTCAAACAAAACTATCTCCTGGGGATGGCCCATTCCATTTTTAGAACATTCTGTCTGTTGTAATATCTTCTAGCGAGCTGTAATTTGTTTCTGACTAGTTTCTAAACATGGTCTCAATTCTACCAATTAAGTCAATACCGAGCAAATTGAATTCTTTCTCTCCATGGCATTCCTTCAGGTTTTTGAAATCGGCCCTCATGTCTTCCTTGAAGCTACTGTTTGACAGGTTAACATCTGCCCCCATGTGCCTTTAAACTGTCTTTCATGTGGCAGGTTATTTTTTTAAAATTTATTTTGAAATAAGGCATACAGAAGGGTTGTAAAACAGTATGAAGATTTCCCACATGTCATTCATTCAGCTTTCCATTATGGCAACCTCTTACATAACCATAATGCATTTATCAAAACCAAGAAATTAACATTGGTGCTCTATTATTAACTAATTTGCTGACTTCATTTGGATTTCACCAGTTGTTTGTTTGTTTGTTTTTGTTTTTGCTTTTTACTGTTGTCCTTATTCTACTTCAGGGATCCAATCCAGGATCTCACATTGCCTTTTTTGTCATAGCTCCATATCCATTACAGTTCCTTAGTCTTTTGTCTTTTAAGACTCTGACATTTTTAAAGAGTACTTGCCAGGTTTTTTATAGAATATACTCAACTTGGGTCTATCTGGTGCCTTTTCATAATTAGATTGAGGTTATGCATTTTAATGAAGGATAACAGAGAGAGGATGTGCCCTTCTCAGTGTGGTTTCACAGGATCATGCTGTCAGTGCATCTTACTAACAGGATGTTAACCTTGCACCCATGATTAACGTGGTGCTCAGTGAGTTGCTCCACTGTACACTCACTCTTTTCCCTTTGCTATTAAGGTCTTGGGCTTTTATAAAGAATACCATAGATCAGATAGCTTATGAACACAAACATTCATTTTTCAGTTTTTAAGGCTGGAAATTCCCAGATAAAGTTACCAGCAGATTCGGTATCTGGAGAGAGACGGCTCCCCGGTTCATAGGTGGCCATCTTCTCACTGTGTCCTCATGTGGCAGAAGGGACAAGGTGTCTCTCTCAGGCCTCTTTTACAAGGGCAGTAATCTCATTCATGAGAGCTCTAGCCTCATGACCTGATCACCTTCCAAAGGCCCACTTCCTAATACCATCACTTTGGAGTTAGGATTGCAACACATGAAACACTCAGAACAGAGCTTTTTGCCTTGGCCCCAACAAGGTTCATGAACTCATGTGCAATATATGTTCATTCCATCCAGAGAAACCCAATATTTTCACTTATTCTAGCATCAACTCCAGTCTAAAGTTCATAGTCTCATCTAAATATCATCTAAATCAGATATGGGTAAGGGTCAATGTGTGAGTCATTCTGAGGCAAATTGTTCTCTAACTGTAAACTTATGAAATCAAACATGTTATGTGCTTCTAAAATATAATAGTGGGACAGGCATGGGATAGATATTTCCATTCCAAAAGAGAGAAATAGGAAAGAAGAAAGGAGTAGCAGGTTCTAAGCAAGTCTGAAACACAATAGAGCAAATTCTGTTAACCTTAAGTCTTGAAAATTAGCCTCTCCATCAATGCTCTGCACTCCGAGGCCTGCTGAGATGGAGGCCCCACCTTCCAGACACATGAGAGCAGGGGTCCTGCCTCTCAGACACACTGAGGCAGTGCCCCCACAACTTTGTTAGGCAGGGCTGGGCCCCCAAGGCTCTGGGTGACTGCCCCCTGGCTTTGGGTGGTCCCATTCCTATAATGGTTCAGTCTGGGGTCACATGCTTGTGACTCCCTTGAGCAGGAATCATGCAGCTTGGCTAACTTGGGGCTACAGGGGCACCTTTGCCCCCACAGTTTCACTGGGCATTGTGCTAATGAGTTTTCTCTGCTGTGTGGCCTGGACTTTCTTTGCCTGTGATGGGAGGGATAGCTCCAATGATTTTCGAATTGGAGCCTTTAGAATGGCCTTTAGAGTTCATTTTGCCATGGTCTCCGATAGTGGAAAATGTGGCTTCCATTTAGATGGCTGACTAATCCCCCTGTCAGATGACCATTTGGGCATATACTTCCTGTTTGCCCCTTAATAGACCCTCTCATTCTTTCAATGTGTACATTCTGAGAATATTGCAAATGTTTAAGTTTTGTTTCTCTTTTGATTAATAATTCTGTCTTTAAGTCAGTTCACTCTTGCATTTTACTATTGAGCAGTCAAGAGAAACCAAGCCTCTCCTTCAATACTTTGCTTAGAAATTGCCTCTGCCACATAACTAATTTAATCCCTCTTAAATTCTATCTTACATAAAACACTAGGACACAAACACAATGCAGCCAAGTTCTTTGCCACTTTATTAAGGAAAATAGCCTTTCTTCCAGTGTCCAATAACATGCTCCCTATTTCCATTTGAAACCTCAGCTGAATGGTGTTTACTGTCAGACCTATTTCTACTGACACTCTGTTCAAGATTACTTAGATACTCTATAGGAAGACTGAGGCTCTTCCTCAGTTCTCCTCTTTTTGAGTCCTGACTGGAATTGCCTTTAAAGGTTCTTTCACGGCTATATAGGTTTTTTTTAGTGCCAACTTTAACCCCCATTCAGCCTCTACCTGTCATGAGTCAGTCAGTTCCAAAGCTGCACCCCCACTTCCATACTAGCTTCTTTCTTGGTCCATTTGGGATGTTATAATGGAGTAACATAAACTGGGTGCCTTGCAAACATCATTTATTTCTTAGAGTTCTGGAGGTTGGAAATCCAAGGTCAAGACACTGGCTGACTCCGTGCCTAGTGATGGACTGGTTTACAAGAGACCATCTTTTTGCTATGTCTTCACATGACTCTTTCAGAACCTTCTATAAGGGCATCAGTCCCACATGGGGGCTGTGGCTTCATTACCTAATCACCTCCCACAGACCCCACCTCTTAATGCCATCCCATTACGTATTAAGATTTCAACATATTAATTTTGGGAGGGGCACAAACATTCATATCAGAATGATTAATGTTTTAGGGGTGATGCCTTGAAATGATACAAAATCCTCTTTTTCCTTAAACTTTCTTCTACTAATTTTAGTATTTATCCATGGAATTTGCCAGCAGCAAAATAACTAGTGATTGTCTATTTCTTTCATTTCTTCTATATTTATTAATTAGAATTTTTCAGGGAAGAATATCCCTTCTCCCCATTTCATTTATTTATTCAGTTGTTTATTTCTGTGGACTCATGGATATGCATTTTATTTTTTAGTTAATTTTCAACAATGTTGTTATGTTTTTTGTAGCTCACATAGTTCCTGCCTTGACCCCTGAGAGCTGTTTCAGGTTGACTCCTCTCTTCTTTCAAAGTGTCCTCATCCTTTTTTGTTTGTTTGTTTGTTGATTTGTCTACTATTAATATCCTTCATTTTTCTGGCACCCAAGGTGCATTTCTGTGCCCTAACCCAGAAATAATTTCTCCAAGTAATCATGATTCCTTTTTTTAATGGCATTAAGAAACCAAGATCTGGAGTATAGATGTGCTCATGGCTACACAGGTACCACAGAGCCTAGATATCCTCATACAACATCTAGGAAATATATGTATGTATACTTACTACTATATCCACATAGCCAAATTGATTTCTGTATCTATCTACCTGAGTGTCTCTTGAGGTAAACATGTACACTCCTGCCTCTGATTCCAAACCAGCAACCAGCATCACATCCTTTCTTTGCTTATTTGTGGTTTCTTTCCCCTACAGTGAGAATCCTGGCTCTCGTTATCTACGTATATTTATTCATTTATCAGCCCGTGTGTGTGTGTGTGTGTGTGTGTGTGTGTGTGTTTGTACAGTAGTTCCAGAATTTCAAAGTAATACTACTATGAGAAACAAATTTACCAACTAGAGTACATTATTTGTATATAGTGCTTTTTATCTTTAGCCCACAGTATCTAGTCAAAAACTTTTTCTCCAAAGTTGCTGAGGCCATGGTGCTTATTTCTTTCCTACCTCCATTAGAGTAGCTCTGCCATATCCTGGGTTATATCCACATCCTGAGTACTTTTTAAATTTGAATAGCATAAACTTGTGTACAGTTCTATGGATTTTTACAAATGCCTGAAGTCAAATATTAGTCATAACACCAAACAGCACAGTTTCATCGCCCCCAAATTCTCTTCTGCTTCCCCTTTATAGTCAACACTTCTTCCCTAACACATGGCAACCATTGATCCGCTTCCATCCTTATCCATTTGCCCTTTATTTCTGAATGTCATGTAAGTGAGAGCATACAATAATGTAGCCTTTTGTGTCCTCTATTTAGCAAAATGCATTTAAGAGCCATCCATGCTCTTCAGTGAATCAAAATCCATTTCTCTTTGTTGTGGGCTGAAATTTCATCATCCTGATGTACAGTTTATCCATTAATCTGTTGAAGAACATCCTGCTGATTTCTAGTTTTTGGCAATTATGACTAAATCTGGTAGAAACATTTGCAAATGGGTTTTTGTTTGAATATCAGTTTTTAATTCCCTGGGTAAATACTTGGGGCTAGGCTGGCTAGATTGGTATGTGTATGTTTATCTTTATAAATATACTAGCAGACTGTCTGCAAAGTGACTGTACAGCTTCCACCCCTTCCTGCAGTGTATGAGTTCTAGTTGCTCTCCATCTTTGCCAGAGCCTGGTATCTTCAGCATTGTTGGTTTGTTTGTTTGTTTGTTTGTTTGTTTGGTGCTGGTCATTTTCAGAGGTGTACAGTTGTATCCCATTGTGGTTTATGTGTCAAGGCCTATAGTTCATTCATATACTATTCTAGTCTAGTTATTTGTATGTAACTGCTGTCCAAGCTGACTATAGCTCTTGTGAAGTGTAATGCCCATCCCAGAAGCTCAGTAGTGTGTACATGTCAGTTAGTCTTTGTTCAATAAATACTTGTTTACATTTTCAGAAAAATATGGTAAGGGAATCTTACTCTAAAATATGTTTCATCCTTTTATTTATGTGGCATGATCTTTTGAGCAAGCACAGGTTCCAGGGTCCTGATATCCAAACTACAGACCCAGTTCATTGAGTAACTAGTTGTTTGTTCATGGGAAGATCATTTAAACTCTCTTTGTCCTCTGTTTTCTCATCTGCAAAAATCAAGTTTAGAATAAACAGTTAATAGTTCCAATACTCTGTTGTCTAGATTCTATAAGTCTTTGGTTCACAGCTTTGCTCATAAACTTAGATAAATTTCTACTTCACAAAGTAGTATATGAATCAGTATATTTATGTGCATCTGTGATTGAACTTTTTGTATAGTATATGTGTGTCAAACTGGAAACAGGTTTCTGGTGGCCAGGTGCCAGTTTGTTTTGACCCTTACTCTTTATATTTTCCATTACTTGATTAAATTACAGATGTAAGATGGTATGCTCATGAAATTTATCAAGACACAAAGCTGAATAATATATATAAATATTTTGGAGTGTTCTGATATATACATTACATATATTTCAAAAATTCACATAGCCATAGATTGCCAGATTATCAAATTTTACTGCCTTTGCAAATTGTGAAAGAGGCCATATAGAGAGTAATGGTTAAGAATATTGACTTGGGGAAGCAGACTCCTTGTGTTCAAACCTCTTCTGTATTTACTACCTAAATGACTGTACATGTTGGTTTACTTCTTTGTGCCTCACTTGTGGCTATTTAATATGGCTATTAATATTTAATACCCCAGATTAGTTAGAACAGAGCCTGGTACATTTTAAGCTTTGTATCAATGTTATCTGCTAATATCATTAAGCAGGCCCTGAGTTTTACATGGGGACTCCATGAACTGGCATGGTCTGGAAGGGCTACAGCTATTTGTATTCTTGATTAAAAGGTGCCACCGTACCAGTTATTTGGGAATGTCCTTTGGAACCAGTGCATAATATTGACCTCTGAGAATGCCTGTGTTTTGTTGCCTTCCATCTCAAACCTCATTAACTGGGTGATAGATGCCGCAGCCAGAACACACCACATTTATATTGTGGGTGCATATTTTATCACCCTACTGGCTTGGTGAAAGTCTAGACAAATGTCTTTAGGCTCCCTTAGAACCTATCAACATAACACCTAGGCTGTGATGTAGAGTGCACATTCATAAATTAGCTTTTTAAATAGTGTGGTATGTCATGGACTCCATGTGGCTTCTTTAAGAACTGATTTTTGTCTTAACTTTGATTTTCATCCTAAATGAAAAACAGTAGGACATGCGATTGAAAACTCTTGTGTGACGTTACTTTGATTTACAAAATTATTTTAGTAGATTAAGATTCTGTGACACAATCACACTTTTCTTCCATGAAGTAGACTATAGCTTTGGTTTCATCGTTAATTTTGTATACTCGTTTGTGAAATAAATCAAGATCTTGTCTGGGAAAGTTTCAGGTAATGTATTTTAGTCTTTTAATTGCTTCTCGTTATATAGAACTCCACAGGATCAACTTCGAAACATGCTGCCGGATACATTCATACGTCAGTGTAAAACTGCTAGTGAGGCACAGTGTTCTGAGAATGAAAGTGATGAAGACAGTGATGGTTAGTTCAGTCTTGATTAGATATTTTCTGATTTATTATTTCACGTTTTAAACACTAAGCATTAGTCAGCATCTGCTTTTGTGTTTTGTTTTGTTATGTTTTCTTTTACTATATTATCCTCAACTGGACTATGCATTCTTTATCTGTAGATTGAAATCAAGCACACTCTCCTTCCCATATGATAGATTTACTTTGCCTTAAATTAAATAGTTGTATTTTTTAAGTTTATTAATTTATTTTGAAAGAGTGTGTGAACAGGGGAGCAGCAGAGAAAGAGGGAGAGAGAGATAGATAGAGAGAAACAGAGAGAGAGAGAGTGAGAGAGAGAGAGAGAGGGAGAGAGAGAGAGAATCCCTAGCAGGCTCCATGCCTAGTGGAGCACAGAGCCCAGTGCAGGGCTTGATCCCTGACTGTGAGATCATGACCTGAGCTGAAATCAAGAGTCAAATGTTTAACTGATTGAGCCTCCCAGGCACCCCTAAATAGTTTTTACTTAAAAATTGAATGTTAAGAAAATTGTGTGTTTTCTTTGAGCTGGATAAATTAACAGCATTATATGTATTAGTGTGGGTGCACAAGAGAACATTTTTCTTTTATTGTTGACTAAGTTATTTGAAGATAGGGAATTATCAGGTGTATATTCTTTAATGGTATTATTTCCTAATCTTCTTTCCTAGTTGAGGAGACCAAACAACACCCAGCACTTTTTCTGCCAGTAGAAGAATTAAACAGAGAGAGACCCGAACCGTCTCTAAAAATAGTTGAACTGGATGATGTGAGTGCATAATGACTACCCTATTACTTAGCCAACAAGAAATTCATAACATATAGTTACATATGTTATGTACATATGTAACATATTATGTATTATTTTTAATAAGATTATTGAATATAATATTACATATTATTTTCATTAAGATTTTTTTTAATTAAGCATTGTTGGGAAGAAAATTTACAAGAGTTTGAATTTAAACGGAATAAAATAGTATTATTTTTAATGTAGGCAGTAAATTTGTGAGCTGAATTGATATTGTGCTATTTTTTTAAACATGTAGTATGGGAGATGAGAAGACATTTTATTCTTTTAACTTATAGAAATATAATTTAGTGTTTGTTTTATTTAGTCCTTTATACTATCAGAATTTTAAACAATAATCAGTTTCCTTATATGGCATCTAATTAATATAATTTGTATCCATGTAGTTTCTTGAATGTCACCTAATATTATTTTCTATTTAAAGAAAAAAATAGTACTAGGATTTAAGGGAGTTAGTGTAATAACTTGAACACAAACCTCTAGAAGACATAAAATAGTATCAACTGGAATTCAAGCCTGTCAGAGCTGGAGCTTTAGGATGAAGGTTTAGATTGGGACAAATTCAGCACAATTCTAGTTTTCTAGTCATCTAGTAGCTGAATATATATTACTTGCTCTGGATATTTCTCTTCCTGTAATTGTCACAGAGAAAGACTAGAATGGAGAAAGTACCTCTTTAAATATTACTTTCTTCTTTAGGTTAATAGCTTCTGCTCTGTGTGTTCTGTGTGCTCCTGGCCACATTTTTATTTCCCCTCTGGATAAATTTAAGATACTGAACAAGTAAGCACACATGCTTACATATGTGTGTGTGTGCTTGGCATTAATTAGCTGATGCACAGAGAAACCTTGTAACATGCTGGCCAGAGAACTAAAAAGATCTCGGTCACTAGCCGACTTGGCACTCAGTGGTTACATAATAAAACAGCTGTTATTGTTGTTTCTTGGACTAATAGTAGTGATATAATGACTGACACAGCAAATGCCCTCAACAAATATTTATTTAATTAGTCCTGGAGTAGTTGTATGGTGTGTAGTCAGAAAGCACATGATGTTATTTGTAGGGAGAAAATTCTCTAAATATTATGTACAACTTAGATGGTTTAATGTGTAATACATTTATTGAGCATAACTAATATTATACTACATGCATTTAATAAGACTTATGAAGAAGAATGTGAAGAACCAGGAGACGTAGTGCCCTACAAAGTTGAGTTAGCAAGTATAGACTGTCAAAAAAGGTAAGATCTTTCTATATCATTTTTGATGTTTATTTAAAAACCTACCAAAAAATCAACTCTCTCTCTAAATGAGAAATTAATGATGTAAAAAACATGTGACTTCAGTGTTAGAATATATTTTACTAAGGCCATGTTTAAATTTGTGCACAATATTGCTAATATTTGCCAATATTGGAAAAGTGACTATAATGGTATTTTTATAATCTTAGCTAATATCTGGAGTATTTAATAGATACTTCTAAATTTAGCATTATTATTTGAAATGGCTTACCAAGGATGATATGTTTCATATGATCTTTCTTTTTTTTTCTTATTTCAGTTTGCTATGAACCCTAAATAACAACAGATATATTAATGACTAGTTTGAGAGACAAACATGTCCCAGACTATAGATTACTGCATAGGTAGAGTTTACTATGTAATGAATTAAATAAATGAGGTGTAATGGTTCACTTTGTAACTATTTTTAGAATTTTGTCATTTCCAAGTGAAAAATAACATCTAGTTAGCTGTAACTGGTAGTAATGTTAAAAAGTACTCTAAGTCTCCTTTGTTGTTGAAACTTTGGGATTTCACGTATTTTGACTACAAAGTATTAAATTGGGTAATTTAATTGGGTAAACAGTAGAGTGAGGTTCCTACTAAGTAGCCCCAACACCAATTTTTTGTTTATATATTCAGATCAGCTTAGACCCTTGCAGCATTTTGGAGTAGCAGTGGGCCTACGTGATGCCCCTGGACCTGAAAAGCCCCATGTTTGAACACATAGACTCACATATCTAGTAGCAAATGTGCTTTTGGCAGGAGACAAACTTCTGGTCAGTAGATAAGAGATTGGTAGGGACTACTGTATCCCTAAGGAAATGAATGACATTTCTGCTCTCTAATTTGGTTCCTTTATGTATCTGATCACAAGTCTTGCTTTGACCTCCATGTTATAGAAGCCAGAGAAAGTTACTGATCATGATTTGGCATGAGTTTTGTGTTTTGGGTTTGGAAGTGTCCATAGAGTTTCTTCTTTTCTAAGAAGAATCATAAAGGATCATAAGTGACACACGAGGATAATCCAGGAGCTTTTATGGTGGTACTATGTATGCTTACATAAATATTGGGTCCTATTAAATATATTATCAGATTTATAGAAAATGTTTCAATTACACATATGTTAGTATATACTAATCATCATTAAAAACTGAAAATAAATATCACATATAGCTTTTTGGCTCTGACAGTTCATTGATGAGCAAATAAAAAGTTTAAGTAATTTGGGGCGCCTGGGTGGCTTAGTTGGTTGAGCTTCCGACTTTCACTTAGGTCATGATCTCACGGTTCGTGGGTTCGAGCCCCGCGTCGGGCTCTGTGCTGACTGCCAGCTCAGAGCCTGGAGCCTGTTTCAGTCTGTGACTCCCTCTCTCTGACCCTCCCCTGCTCACGCTGTCTCTCTCTCTCTCCTAGGAATAAAAAAAAAAAAAAAAAAAAGTTTAAGTAATTAAACCTTAATTTTATCAGATTTCAATGAGCTTGAAAGGTAACTCTCCATTTTTAGAAGAAAGAATATAAGGAACTAAATTTATTTCAGATTTTTTTTAAAGAGAGAGAGAGAGAGAGCAAGTGAGTGCAGGCAGGGGGCGAGGGGAAGGGTGGGGAGAGAGAGAATCTTAAGCTCCACACTTAGCACAGAGCCTGTAGTAGGGGGCTCAATTCTCTGGACCTGGGATCATGACCTGAGCCAAAATCAAACAAAATCAAGCAGTAGACACTCAACTGACTGAGCCACCCAGATGCCCTAGAATATATATATATTTTTTACAGAAGCTTTTAGTTGACATTGTTCAGTTAAATCTGATTTGGTCCAGTTACCTGTATCTTTAAACCCCAATACTATTTAGTTACATGTGGTTTAGAATGTGTCCAGAGTAAGATAAAAAAAATTAAATTAATGTAAACAACCCCATTCCCTAAAGGTTTTATTGTATTTGTTTTAATAAGCTGGGAGTTTTTACTTTTTTTTAAAATCCTTTCTTTCAACTCTTTTCTTTTGCCTGTCCTTGACTGTAAAAGTTTCACATTTCATGATTATCAGAATACTTTTCTGTATGAAAATAACATTCATCAACATCATGGTTTCACCAAGGGAAAAGCAGACCTATTACATCTTCATCTAAACAACAGTTCTTCTTACTGTAAAGATAACTCAAAAGGTAACCTTTTTTCTTATGGATTAAAATTATTAACAATTAATGTTAGTAATTTAATAAAGCCAGTAGATATTGCAGTGTGTACAATCTTTACCTATTATGCTATTCATTTAAAACCCACAAAATTTGGTATTTAGAAAACCTTCATTGAAAAAATATAATATTCTAGCAAATACCCTTTACAGTCAATGGACAACAGTGTTTGTATCCAGGAGAAAAAGCAGCCTGTGTTGGTTGCTACCTCTAAGAGTTATTATGGACTGAGCTAGCAACATTTAAAAGATTACATGGATACGCTTTTAGTGACAAAAATCTAATTGGCATCCTGTTGCCCTCCTTTGCATTAAATCTTCTCCCCAAATACTCAGATTTGATGTAAAGTTTTACATAAGTGATAAAACCAAACCAAAACAAATCATCCTGTTTATATGTCTACATTATTACTGGTAGATTAGAATTTATAGATTAGAATGCTGTGTGCAAATGCCTGGTTTCAATTTCCAGATGGTGAGAGCACCATTTAAAGATAGTCACAGTAAATTATTTGGCTTGGGAGTCAGATTTCATTTCTATTTCTGCCTTAAATCATTGCGTGACCTTGAACACGTCACTTGCTTTCTTAGAGCTCATTTTCCTAAGATTAAACATAGGAATTAGATTACTTCTATTCTGCTTTTCAAATATTATTTTTAATCTATTTAGGATTTTCAGAAAAACTAAAATATATCTTATATGAAGGACTTGAGAGACACTTGAGAGCATTATTTAAAGTAACTAGTTATAAAATTGATGATTACCTTCTGATTGGGTAGTAGATGGTAGAGAACTGCGATTTGTGGTAATCCTGTTGGACTTGACATCTTCAACCAATAAGCCTATAAATTATTATTATCAACAATGAACTATATCCATGTGGGAATTTAGGACTTTACAGGGCTCCAGACCTAGTCCAGAAGATATTTTTTGGAACATAAATATTACCTGGTAAGATATTTACCTGAAACATGGTGTTCCAGTTACCTTTAGGGAAATGCTGAATATAAATACCCATTAAGTGTTACTTTAAGGGGCGCTGGGGTGGCTCAGTTGATTAAGCATCCAACTTCAGTTCCGGTCATGATATTGTGGTCCGTGGGTTCGAGCCCCACGTCGGGCTCTGTGCTGACAGTTCAGAGCCTGGAATCTGCTTCAAATTCTGTGTCTCCCTCTCTCTCTGCCCCTCCCCACTCCTGCTCTGTCTCTGTCTCTCTCGCTCTCTCTCAAAAATAAACATTTAAAAAAAGTGTTACTCTGAGATGCTTGATTTATTTATAGACTTTGTTTTTTAGAGCAATTTTAAGTTTACAGCAAGATTGAGCAGGAAATAGATTGTCTCCATGTATATACACTTGCCTTCTCAAACTCATAGTTTCTCCCACAATTAACATCCCAATCAGAGTAGTACATTTGTTACGATGAAAAAACATGCATAGACACACCATTATCACCAAAAATCCGTAGTTCACAAGGGTTCACTCTTGGTGTTGTATATTCTGTGGGTTTGGACAAATTTATAATAACATGTATTCATCATTATAGTATCATAAAGAAATAGGTTTAGTACTTTAAAAATATCCTGTGCCCTGCCCCTGCCGTTTTTATATTACCTCATTCCTCCTAATTCCTGGCAACAACTGATATTTTTACTATCTTTATAATAAAGCCTTTTCCAGAATGTCATGTAACTGGAATGGTACAGCATGTGATCTTTACAGATTGGCTTTTTTCACTTAGTAATATACACTTAAAGGTGACTCCATGTCTTTTCATGGTTTGATAGATCCTTTTTTTTTAATGTTTATTTTTGAGACAGAGAAAGAGAGACAGAGATAGAGAGACAGAGACAGAGCGTGAGTGGGGGAGAGGGGCAGAGAGAGAGGGAGACACAGAATCCAAAGCAGCTGTCAGCACAGAGCCGGATGCAGGGCTCCAACCCATGAATGTGAGATCATTACCTGATCTGAAGTCAGAGGCTTAACTGACTGAGCCACCCAGGTACCTTGATCCTTTTGTGTGTGTGTGTGTGTGTGTGTGTGTGTGTATGCACGCGCATGTGCTAAGTAATATTGTATTGTCTGGAAATACCATAATTTACTTATAAATTAAATAAATTTATTCAATTATTGAATACACTTATTAAGAACAACTTGGTTAATTCCAGGTTTTGGCAATTATGAATAAAGCTACCACAAATATAAACATCTATGTGTAAGTTTTGGTCTGAACATAAGTTTCAACTGATATGGGTAAATACCGAAGGTTGCAATTGTTAGATCACATGGTAAGAACATGTTTTGTAAGAAATCACCAAACTGTCTTCCTAAGTGGCTATACCATTTTGCATTCCCACCAGCAATGAATGAGACTTCCTGTTCTCCACATCCTCGCCAGCATTTGGTATTGTTGGTGTTTTGGATTTTTGTCACTTCAGCAGTAGTGGAGTGGATTTCATTGTTGTTTTAACAACTTGCAATTCCTTAGTGGCATATGATGTTGAACATCTTTTCATATGCTTGTTTGCATCTATTTCTCTCCCTTGGTGAGGTGTCTATTAAGTTCTTTGGCCCATTTTCTTATTGTTCAGATTTTAGATTTTTTAATATTTTGGATAATATTACTTTATCAAACATGTGTTTTGCAAATATTTTTCCTAAGTCTGTGGCTTATCTTCTCATTCTCTTGACAGTGTCTTTTACAGGTCAGATGTTTAATTTTTATGAAATTCAGCTTATCAATTATTTCTTTCATGGATCCTGCCCTTGGTGTGTCTTAAAGTCAACACCATACCCAAGATGATCCAGATTTTTATGTTTTAAGAGTTTTATAGTTTTGCAGGTCACATTTAGGTCTATCATTCTTTTGAGCTAATTTTTGTGAAGGGTATAAGGTCTGTTCCAGATTAATTTGAGGGCATGCAAATGTCCAATTCTAGCACCATGTGTTGAAAACACTTTCAGTTCTCCATTGTTTTGCCTTTGCTATTTGGCAAAGATCAGTTGACATATTTATGTGGGGCTGTCTATTAGTTCTCTGTTCTGTTCCACTGATACGTTTTCTTTACTTTTACTAGTACCACATTGTCTTGGTTACTATAATCCACATTCATTCTTGAAATTGTGTAGTGTTGGTCCTTTGACATTGTCCTCCTTCAATTCTTCTCCTTCTTCTCCCTCAAAAGCCAGTATGTTGGCTTTTCTGGGTCTTTTGCCTCTTCATATAAACTTCAGAATCCATTTATCAATATCCATAAAATAACTTGCTGGGATTTTAATTGGGACTGCATTAAGTCTATAGATCAAGTTGGGAAGAACCGTCATTTTTGCAATATTGAGTCTTCCTAGCTGTGACCATGGAGTATCTCTCCACTTAGTTAGTTCTTTGATTCCTTTCATCACAGATTTCTAGTTTCCCCTCATATAGATCGTACATATTTTGTTAGGTTGATTCTTTTAATTTTTGTGTTGATTAATTAAATTTTGTGTTGATTTCATTTTTGTGTGCTAATGTTATTGTGTTATTAATTTTAAACTCCACTTACTCATTTTGTTACATAGGAAAGTGATTGACTTTTGTATCTTGACCTTGTATCCTGCAACCTTGAAATAATCAGTTATTAGTTCCAGAAGTTTTTGTTGTTGTTGTTGATTCTTTCAGATTCTGTACATAAACAATCATGTCTTCTGTGAACCAAATTAGATTTTTTTCTTTGTTCCCAATTCATATACTTATTTCCTTTTCTTGTTTTATTACATTAGCTAGAACTTCTAGAATGATTTTGGAAAAGAGTTGTAAGAGGGGACATCCTTGATTGTTCCTGATCTTAGAGTTAAAGCATCTAGTTTATCATCACTAGGTATGATGTTAACTGTAGGGCTTTTTTTTTTTTTTTATAGATAGTCTTTATCAAGTTGAAGAAGTTCCCTTTTATTTCTGGCTTGCATCTATTGATACGATCTTGTGATTTTTCTTCTTTAGTCTGTTGATGTGACAGATTAGCTTAATTTTCAAATGTTGAATCAAGATGTCTAGTTTTTATGACTTAATGGGACTTCCAATGAAAAGACTAAATTAAATTATACCTCTGTTTTCTGCATCAGATTTTAAAGATTAATAAAAAAGCTGCCTTGTCACCTCTTTAGCAGTAGTGGAATTCCTCAATCTTGCAAAAATATTACAGAGGTTAGTTGTAGATATTTACACATGGAAAATGGCATCTCTTTTTATGCCAAAAAATCAACTAATTTCTATTCAAGTTTAGGTGGAAAATACAGCATTATCGTGCAAGTTTCATTAAACTGAATAGCCTTTATAAAGTTTTCCATATAAAAGTATTTCTGTGACATACAAGTTACTGCCTTTCTTATAGTACTTGTGTGATTTAAGAGGTGATAGTTGTTCTAAATGGAAGTTCTAAATACTATGTGTAATTGCCCAGCCGTACAAACATTTGATTGCAACGAGTAAGTCCTTTGGGCAGCAAGGCAGAATTTACATCACTGGAGAGTATTTTAGTCATAGCCTTTACTATTTTCTACCATCTATTTATAGAGATAAGATATTTATATTGGAAACAGTATAGGGACAATCAGATAAAGCTATACTCAATCTGGATAATAATATACGTATTTTTATTTAAAATGAATGCAGTATGGCACAAAAATTGTTAAAGAATTTTTATTCTTCATAAAATTTAGACCAGTGTTTCACAGTCCTGGCTGCACGTTATAATCACCTGAAAAACTTGGGGGGGGGTTGGGGGAGGGAGGTGCAGAAACTGTGCTTAAATGCTGCTCCCAGTGTCTGGTTTAATTGGTTTGGGGTCAGGCCCATACACTGACAGTTTTAAAGAGTACCTTCAGATGATTCCATTCCATTGTGCACCAGGTTGAAAATCAATGATCTAAACCAACTCATTTATTTAAAGCAGACATAATGAGGTGGTGACTAATATAATCTTCCTCATTTTGTAGCTTTCCAGAGGCAAGTGTCCCAGCTTAAGCATTTTTTGTCCCCTAACTGGTACTGCTCTTTCATCTGGCAGATTTCCCTTTCCCCTCACCTCATCACTAAGCATTTTAAGGAAGGGAAGAGAAGCAAAATGTGGAAATAAGGTTCTTTGTGTATTATTTTTCATAAATTGCTGTTGTAAAACTTGGGTGAGAGAGGATGTAGGAAAGTGGGAATTGAACCACAGGCTGAAATAAAAATGTGCATCAATTTCAAAATTTCATTACAAAATAAAATCTTGGCTCCTTCCATTAGTCTAGCTCTTTAAGGTTTGAATGTGTCAGTAAATTATGATTATCACTCATGAACATAAGCAGAGTAAAAGTACTTCAGCACTGAGATGTCAGTAAAGAAATGTTGACAAAATGGTGCTAATTGATAAAAGTTTACACCATATAAGTTTTCATTTATTGACAGTTTAATCAATTCATTTAACTTTGTAAATAATTGTTTTCAACAGCAGGAACTTCAGATACAAAATCTGACACCATTGTGGATCCTGATGTTTATTCTCCTGCCAATGAAAAATTAGGGGAAAGCAGCCTTTTTGAAAGAAATTTCAAGGAGAAAACTATAGATATGGAAAGTAATCAAAAGTCTGATGATTCCTGCATATCCCTTGAGAGCAAGGATTCTTTGCCAAGTCTACATCTAGAAAAAACTTCCATTAAGGAGCAATTATCTCAGGACATCAAAGAAGCCTTGGAATTTAGCAATCTGCATGAGAGACCAGACCCTGAAGATTCTAAAACTACAGAGCCACCACTGGTAAGTCTCTATTATGTTTATTATGTGAAAAATACTATAAGAAATGTCACAAGACACAATATATTCTTAAAAATTACTACCTATTGAAGGTAAAATGTGCTGCTTTATATTATCATGAGATAGCTGAAGAATGACTCATATGGGAAAGAATATTAATTACTTACAGGACAAATTCTAATATGGTAAATGCCATTATTAGAAAACAAATGGTTTTCTATGACAAATAACACTTTAAGGCCCACCTCATGCACCATAGTAAGAGAATTGTTAGGTTTCTAAGTGAAATTTATTATGAATAATTCAGTGTAATAAATCCTTTCTAGTTTTTTACTGTATAGTCCCTGGTTTAAATGAAATAAATGCAGATATGTAGATAGAACCAGTTTTTGTGGCTTAATGTAATTATAAGGTTTTAAAGATAATTCCTTCAAAAGCATTGCTAATAAAGATATAGGGATTTGGTTTTCATTTCCTCTTAGAGGAAGAGTAAAGTAGCTCATTGTTGCATTATTGCCAAGTTTTGAAACTGTATTTGAATCTCTGTTCTATATATTAAAAATCTTAGGTAATCCTGATTACCTAATACAGTTTTTGGAAATTAGGCAAGTCAAATATTTGAACAACCCTTCAAAGTCATATGAAATGAATCTCCATGATGCCTAAACCGACGGGGGGACCCCAAACTTGGAAGAATGAGTGTTGAGCTGCCAACACTTCTACTGGGGAGATAGGTGTTTTGTGCCCACTTTGTGATGGGTCTTCTTACCTTTTGAAGTGCAAAACTGGGCTGAGATCTTTGCACAAACTTGTGATCCCTGGTTGTCTTCTGAGTCACTGAAGGACTACCTGGGAGACTTACTCACAGATGTAACAAAAGGAAGGGCAACTGATTTCTGCAGATGGTCTGGGTTAGTCCATAAAACATCTTCGCTGAAAAACAGAAATCTTGGGCTTTCATTGAGCATAGGTTTATAGTTTAAGGATATGTTTTTTACTTACAAGCGCCAAACCAATAACTTAACATTAATTTTAATTCATGTCTATTGGTACCCTAATACATCTGCCAAGGGAAACCCATTTCCTTCTAGAAGACATTCCCACAATTTAGCCAATAATAGATTCTCAAAAGTAAAGCCTCATCACAGATAAGCTTTTCCTCCTCCTCTCCCAACGAACAAAACAATCATAGAATGAAAGTCTGCCACAGAACTCTGATTTTCTGATGTCCACGTGGTGTCATGGGTAGGGCTAGATGACGCCCTGCACGTGCAGTGTCTTATGCTATGGGACAGGAATCCTGAACCTATGGACCCAGTTCTTTTATACTGGGTGCAAATCTGCCCGATCTTTGCCCTAGGAGGAGATGTTGTCTTTGGTAATCTAATAAAAGTCATTTGGTCCAAACTCACAGATATGTAATCTGTGGTAATTTGTATAATGGAAAGCAATCTAGCAGTTCAAATGAATGAAATAGAATTGTTTTTATTTACATGGATACATCTCAAAAATATGACATTAAAATTTAAATGTACAAGGGTACCTAGAGATAAGTCAGTATTTTTTGAAACATTTTTGACAAATTTAACTTTTTTTTTTTTTTACAAATAGTTTATTGTCAAATTAGTTTCCACATAACACTCAGTGCTCATCCCCAAAGTGCCCTCCTCCATGCCCATCCCTCCTTCCCCCAACATCCATCAGTCCTCAGTTTTTGTCAGCATTCAAGAGTCTCTCATGGTTTGCTCTCTCCCTTTCCCCCACCATTTCCACCCTTCTTCTCCCCCTTGTTCCTCCGTCAAGTTCCTCCTAATCCTCCTATACGTGCAAACATATGATATTTGTCCTTCTCTGCCTGACTTATTTCGCTCAGCATAACACCCTCAAGGTCCATCCATGTTGCTACACATGGCCAGATTTCATTGTTTCTCATTGCCATGTAGTATTCCATGGTATAGATAAACCACATCTTCTTGATCCATTCATCTGTTGATGGACACTTAGGCTCTTTCCATGTTTTAGCTATTGTGGAGAGTGCTGCTATGAACATTGGGGTACATGTGCTCCTATGCCTCAGCATTTCTGTATCCCTTGGGTAAATTCCTAGCAGTGTTATTGCTGGGTCATAGGGGAGTTCTATTGTTAATTTCCTGAGGAACCTCCACACTGTTTTCCAGAGGGGCTGTACCAGTTTACATTCCCACCAACAGTGTAGGAGGGTGCCCGTTTCTCCACATCCTCGCCAGCATCTAGAGTTCTCTGATTTGCTCCTTTTAGCCACCCTGACTGGCGTGAGGTGGTATCTCAGTGTGGTTTTGATTTGTATTTCCCTGATGAGGAGGGATGCTGAGCATCGTTTCATGTGTCTGTTGGCCATCTGGATGTCCTCTTTGGAGAAGTGTCTGTTCATGTCTTCTGCCCATTTCTTCACTGGGTTGTTTGTTTTTCGGGCGTGTAGTTTGGTGAGTTCCTTATAGATTCTGGATATTAACCCTTTATCTGATATGTCATTTGCAACTATCTTTTCCCTTTCCATTGGTTGCCTATTAATTTTCTGGGTTGTTTCCTTGGCTGTGCAGAAGCTTTTAATCTTGATGAGGTCCCAACAGTTTATTTTTGCTCTTGATTCCCTTGCTTTTGGGGAGGTGTCAAGTAAGAAGTTGCTGCGGTGGAGGTCAAGGAGGCTGTTTCCTGCTTTCTCCTCTAGGGTGTTGATAGTTTCCTGTCTCACGTTCAGGTCCTTTATCCATTTTGAATTGATTTTTGTGCATGGTGTGAGAAAATGATCTAGTTTCATTCTTCTGCATGTTGCTGTCCAGTTCTCCCAGCACCATCTGTTAAAAAGGCTGTCTTTTTTCCATTGGATATTCTTTCCTGCTTTGTCAAAGATCAGTTGGCTGTATACTTTTGGGTCCACTTCTGAGTTCTCAATTCTGTTCCATTGGTCTATGGGTCTGTTTTTGTGCCAATACCATACTGTCTTGATGATGACAGCTTTGTAGTAGAGGCTGAAGTCTGGGATGGTGATCCCTCCCGTTTTGGTTTTATTTTTCAGGATTACTTTGGCTATTCGGGGTCTTTTGTGGTTCCATACAAATTTTTGGATAGTTTGTTCTAGTTTTGAGAAGTATGCTGGTGCAATTTTGATTGGAATTGCATTGAATGAGTAGAGTGCTTTAGGTAGTAATGACATCTTAACTATATTTATTCTTCCTATCCATGAGCATGGAATGTTTTTCCATTTCTTTGTGTCTTCTTCAATTTCCTTCATAAGTTTTCTATAGTTTTCATCATACAGATCTCTTGTATCCTTGGTTAGGTTTATTCCGAGGTATTTTATGGTTTTTTGTGCAATTGTGAATGGGATCAGTTTCTTGATTTCTCTTTCTGACAAATTTAACTTTTTATGGATACATTCAGATCGAGTAGTCAAAAACATGCATCTGAATAGAGTATGTCCACTTAAATGCAATAATACTATATCTAAAGACTAATTTTTTGGTATGGATATCTGAAAAAAATATTTTAAATTACTGATATTAAACTGTGTGATCAAGTCATGTTCTATGTAATACATATCTACATATTTAAAGTATTTTATAATTAAAATCGAAATGTTGAAAAGCTACTAATCATATTTTTATCCCTTATACTACACTTGTTTAAAAAAAACTGGTAAATGATCATGTCATAGAAAATGGTGCCTTATACACAGTGGTAGAATCAACTTTATTTTCATCCCTGATGACTAGACACTGTTTTTATTTTTCTTCCTGCTCCTAGTAGAAGTCATTCCTTGAGCAGAGACTACTTAAAATTTTTTTTTGCTCCAGTAGAAAACTTAAGAATGATCAGTAGGAGCATTTTTTAGCAGTAGAATTTCTTGACTTCCCTGTGGGTACAAGATAGTTCATCTTGCACTTTAGTTTTTGGATACTGAGTCCTTCATAAAGGTGGAGTCTATGGAATGAAGTACCAAGCTTTGGAGCAGCAGTAGCAGGATAGGATAGGGTGCTAGGGAGAACACGGTCTAGTTAGGAGCCTTGGGTTCTGGCTCTGAAACCACCAGTAGTTAACTTTGTAAGTTTGGGAAACAAGCAAGGAACCCCCCCTTTCTTTGTTCTTATCTGCCAACTGGTGCTTTAAAACAAATGTTCCATAGTGGCAGTTGTCTAATCAAAGTAAGAGCTGCACTAGAGCTGAAGGGTGCTGTGTAAATTGGTAGTCAGTGTCTGGGAAGGCCAGCGAAGATGCCATGAGTAGAGCCAACTTGGACTTGTCTTTGAAGGAGATGCTTTATTGGTCACTATCTTTGTTTTGCAATATTTTATCATTTACATGACTCACAAATTTGGATAAAGTTATAATACATTTGGTTTTGTTTACTCCCTTCAAACAGACTGAGCTTGGGCATTAATTAGGATCCTTTAAGGAGCTGTTAAATACTGAGAGCACTCTGATTATATTTTAAGCCCATCTAGAGTCTCACTTCTGAGTCTCTAATCTGTTTCTTACTAGACTTATGTATGTTTTAGCCCCATTAATATTCTTTCCTCAGATGAAAGCATATCATAAAATGAATTCATAGGGTGGGGGAATAAACCTACTCTTCAAATCAGCAGGAACCTAATTCTACTAATTTCTAGCTGCATAAACTTCTCAAGTTACTTAGCTCGCTCTTGCCTCAGTGTCCTACATGCATGTTTGCTTCACAAATAAGTATTTTGTTAACTTGGATTTTGTCTATGACCAGATCTATTCCCTCAGTATTCTACTTTCATCTTTGAAATTAGTTTCTGTACAGGCAGAGATATTAGTGCAAAAGCACAGACAGCATATAGGGGACATTCTGTTTTTCAGAGTGACTTATACACAAAGACACTAAGGGAAGAAAATAATAGAAAGGAGAAAAGAAAACTTTATTTTGGTTTGTGAACTTCTGTCTTCCCTGGGTCAATGGCAACTTTCAGATAATTACTATATTGTGGTTTATATATTTTGCTGAATTTTTACTCTATGTAAATATTGTGTTATTGTCATCTGTCTTCACTTCTAGACCCTAAATTTGATGGGGGTGGAATCTGTGCCAAGAACAAAGTAGGTGCTCAATGAATGAATGAATGTGCTGTTTTGTGTTGATGAGATAAAATAAACTTAACTTTGTTGAATATTTTGTTTCCTAGTTGTTACGAGAAATAGCCCTCAGAAGTAAGCCTATAAATGAACAATATCAAGGACTTGAAAGATTCTTTGTTTTTGACAAAAATGAAAGACTCAACTTACTTCCTTCTCATAGCTTAGAATGCAACTATTCCAGTACTAGGATTACAATTGCAGGTAAATTCAGACATGAAATCAGATGTCCTGTGGACCAACCTAACCATTTTATGACACTTTGTTTTTAAAACAGTTCGTCCTCATTTTAGGAAATACTGGGTAATTCTGTGCAATGACTAAAGCCATTTTCTTCTTCTCTAGCTGAAATTATTAACCCTGTGTGAATTGCTGCATATTTGCATTTGAGGCCACTATCAGAATGTGAGAGAACATAATTATTATGAGACCGAGGAGGGATTATTTTTAGAATTTAGAATGTAGCCCTTACTAAATAGTGAAAGAGAAATTCTTTGAATCACTTCATTAAGTGTTAAGTATTGTATGATGATTGTTAAATACCATCTTAAAAGCAATCTCAAAATCTCCGGATCTGTGAGATTTCTGAGAAATATCTGTAGTTTCCTTCTGAAAGTTACTGATATTCTTAGGTTTCCTAAGAATTCAAATGTGCTTATTCAGGTACAAACTATTATACTTTATGTTATATTGTTACATACTTAAAAACATATTTTTTTCTATTCAAAGGTGTTTGTGCAATATCTTTGCAACTTAGCGTTTACTTCTTTTTGTTAAGTTATGCAAATCTAATGTTGTTTATTGTATAATTATGAGATTCTATCTCTTATAATATATGTTCCCTGTTATCAATGGTCCTCACTTAGCTAAATATTATCCAGTAAGGCAATAAATAAAACAAAGCTATAATATGGATTTCTCTCCTTTTCGAGATTGAAATTAGTTTACAGTTTTTCCATTTCAGGAGACAGAGAGTGGATGCCGGGCCACAGCATAAGTGCATCTGCTGATCACACAGTTCTCTTAGGTGTTGTGCAGAGTGCCCACAACCCATCCACAAGCAGAACACAACACAAGAGGGGTAAGACCAGCCAGAAGGCCACAGCACCATACTGATGCCTCACTGTGTTTTTTGGTTTGTCTCTTGGTACTTTACGAGGTACCTGAAAATTAGTCTTGGTGGTTTCATAATGTAAACTTATTCACTTTAAGTGGCTGCCTTACATTTTGCCTACAAAACAAAACAGAACAAAAAAACAAGAGTAGTCCTGATTCTTCTCAAAAGCACTTAGTTATTTTTACAACAGTGTATTAATGAATAATATTTTTTAAGTGTAGCTCAGGGTGTGTTGTGTATTTTGAACAATCCTTATAAAATATACACTCGGTTTCATTACACTCTCCGGATACTCTATTTGTACTAGATTTTGCATATCATCCACTTGGTTCATATTATTATCATTTTTTTAAAAAATGTTTATTTTTGAGACATAGAGACAGAGCACAAGCAGGGGAGGTACAGAGAGAGAGGGAGACAGAAAATCCCAAGCAGGCTCTGCACCAGCCGTGCAGAGCCTGATGTGGGGCTCAAACTTGTGAGTCACGAGATCATGACCTGAGCCAAAACCAAGAGTCAGATGTTTAACTGCCTGAGCCATGTAGGCACCCTCCTTGGTTCATAGTATGAACCAAGCCATTTGTGAAAGGAATGGTTTAGGTTAAGATTGATGCTTGTAACTGTGGTTAAGATACCTCTGTTCTAAACCTAGTGCTGAATGTGTTAACTCTGGAATCTCGATTTCAGTTCAACTCCATTCTCTAACCAAGATAACTGCAAGATTGTCTATAGGGTAACTCTTTAGATGTGTTGAATCTCATGGTAATATTTTCCTAGAGAGTGTATGCAGAGAATTTTGACATCATTAAAATCAGTAGTTTTATTAGGTCATAACTGGTATCCAGTAACACCTGCGGCAATAAGTTTGTTTTATGCTGAATGTCGTGTGAAGTTGCTGTCGACGACTGATGAATTAAGGCAGTTTGTACAGATGTGTTGAATATGTTGGCATCAAGCTGGGGTCCTAGGAAAAAAGGTTGCAGGAGTCATGTTCCCTGATCTTTGGGGACTCACAGGTTTGGGAGGAACACTTGACAAAAGGGGCTATTTACCTTCATTTGAGGGCCATCTTCAAGCTAGAAAGTTAATTACATGTGACTTGTCCAAATATGCAAAATTGATATGTCTCTCTTGCCCTAAATCCTATGACTAAAACTCCTTGGCTAGCTTAGATCCTTTCCATACGCATTTATGTTGAGAACCTGCCAGATTTAAAAGGTTTTTTTTTTTTTAGTGGAAAAACCGTCCATTTATGATAAATGTGTTTTGGCTCTGTAATTAGGTACCTATTTTCACATTAAAGTCTCGAGCAGCTTCAAAAATTCTAGTTGCTTCCTTCTGAGGCAGTCAAAGGAACTTTTATTAACAAATTCACGTGCATGCCATGAGGAGTTTGTTACTAAGACAAATCTTTATTAATAAGTAGTCAAATGCCTTTAAGTATCAATTTGGAGTGATCCCTTGAAATCAATAATTTACTATCAAAAACATTTGTAGGAACAGTTCCTTTAGGGCAGGCACCGCCAGATACTGGTGATATAAAATAAAACCTCGTCCCTGCAGTCCAAGAGCTTAGAGTCTACTGCAGAGGTTCTCAAACGTTAGTGTGAGCATAATCACCTGGGAAACCTCTTGTACTATGAATTTCTTGACCTCATTCTTTTTTTTTTATGTTTATTTATTTTTGAGAGACAGAGCGCAAGCAGGGGAAGGATAGACAGGGAGACACAGAATCCAAAGGAGGCTCCAGGCTCTGAGCTGTCAGCACAGAGCCAGACACTGGGCTCAAACCTACAAACCGTGAGATCATGACCTGAGCCGAAGTTGGATGCCCACCCGACTGAGCCACCCAGATGCCCCTCGACCTCATTCTTAACATTCTGATACATTAAAGCTGAGATAGGGTCTAGGAATTGACATATATTTTATTAACAGTTCCATGTTATGCTGCTGTACATAGTCCAAAAAACGTACTTAGGGAAAACTGCTATATAATAGAGACAAAAACACATAAATGACCCCATATAAAGTACACATCTTAGAAAAGGACATATTTTTGGAGACTGACAGGCGATTAATAATAGTACATGTGATCAGTTATACCATTCCATTTTAGGAATGGAGGTGGTAAAGTAATTGCTTTGCCATTGAAAAGTGTGGATCATCAAAGTGTTAAGGACTAGGTGATATTTCAGCTGAATCTTAAAAAATGAATAAGATTTACCATTCAGGGGCAGAGGGAAATGACTTTCTGAATAGAAGCAGTGGCCTGAAATAAAACTAAAAATTTCTCGGCTATGCCATTAGTTACTGAAATCTTATTTTCTGAACTGATGCCAGTGTATAAAGGAATTCTTCCATAGGATGTTTTAAGTTTGTGAATATAAAAATACGATAGGTGTGAAATACAGCTGTGTTTAGCAGCAAGCCCACTGATCCTCCCCAGCCCCTGCCCAAAACCTCCTCCTCCCCCACTCCATCTTCCTGTCTCTGCACAAACATATAAGCATCGGGAAGTCTCCATGTCAGGAGCCATCTTGCCTCTCTCTGACCCACCACAGCCTCTTCATCCCTAGAGCCTTCTGATTTCAGTTCTAATATTGATCCCGAATCTAACTGCTTGTACGGTTATTGCTCATGATGAGCCCAGGCAGGTTGTCCATCATCTCTCATTTATCTCTCAATTTCACTTCCTGCCTTTCCTGAAAACGAGTTTCCATAATTAATTTCCATCGAATTCTACCGTTTATAGTCTGTGAGTGAATTGTTTATAGTCATAAAATTGTTTATAGGGAGCTGACCATATTTTCTGTAAGCTTAAGTCATTAATTGCATCTTGTCAGTCTCCTGCTTAAAAGCATCTTGTAGTTTGATTGAAGGCAGGGAAAAATTGTTTCCTACCAGGCATCACCCAGCAGTACTGAGACAGCCCGCCCGTCTCCCCTAACCGCATCTCCCACATTGCAGCCACGCTGGCTTTCTTTTTCTCACACAGGTCATGCCCTCTCTTGCTTGTTAGCTTCAGAATTCGCTCTTCCATCTACCCTGGTATGGTCTGCAGCCTCTTTCTCCATCTTCAGCCCCTTTTTCTTATGACTGATCCTTTCCCATTTTTCCATCTCAGCCCAGACGCTGCCTCCTCCGAAAGGCCTTCTGAAACCCCCCAACCTAATCTACTCTCTTGACACCCCCAGTCGTGTTTGCCTTCTTTTGTCCTTCTCATAGAACCAGTCACCAGACGAAATCATTTTACTTATTTTCTGCTCATCCTGCATTTGGTTGGAAAGAAAGCAAGGACCCAGCCTGTCCTTTTCATTGGTGTATCCTCAGTGATGGAACACAGCCTGGCCTTTTGTGAGCACTCAGCAAGTGTGTGTGCACGAGCGCAGCAGCACGCAGGGCTCCGTGTTGGTTTGGAGGACCAGTGGAGGGAAGGGACAACGTCTCGTTCAATTTTGAGTGCCCTGATCCTGACACAGGGCCTGGCAGCTTTAGGACTGGACACGTGATTTTTTAATTTAATTAGATTAGGTATTAATTCATAGGTTCTCAGAGTTAGAGGCGACTTAGGACATCATTCTGTCCAGCTCCTAAATTTTCAGGTGAAAATATGAATTTGCCTATCTCAGGTCACAAGGTGATTTCTAATTGAGTGAGACCAGACAAGTGTTTTCCACTTTACTAGCCCATGCTGCTAAATAAAACGTCAAAATAGATGTGAGAAGTCATAGAAAATACCTTTTTATTTTTTATGTATAAATTCTTAGTAATTTACACGGTGGAGCAAGAATATCAAAAGATACTGCTGTTTTGATGTTCAGGAAGAAAACAGTGGCTCTTTGCTCAGAAGTTATTTATAATTGAAGCACTGTGCAACAAGCATGTTGCTCTCCTTGTATTTCATCCAGTTCTAATGTTTTTATTTAGGATTGCAATGACAGTTATTGGTTAAATACTTTTCAGTGACTGCTTCATGCTTTCATATCCGTGTCAGCATTCTTATGCCCTTTGATGGAGCACAGAGTACCCTTCTCTTTAATCTTTTTTATATGCTGTAGCCAATACCACGGATAATTTCGATATTTAGAGTATAACTGTGGTCAGTGGTAATTTCTAGTTTCCTAAGATTACACTGCCAGTAATGGCACAAGTTACTCCAAAAGCAATTCTTATGTTTATAACCTACAAGCTGGACTTTAAAAAATCATGGAATGATCCCTTCAATCATGACATTTTTCACTGGTGCTAGTTTTTTTTTTTTTTTTAAGTTTATTTGTTTATTTTGAGAGAGAGAAACAGAGACAGGGAACAAGTGGAGGAGGGGCACAGAGAGAGGGAGAATCCCAAGCAGGCTCTGCACTTTCAGCGTGGAGCCTGACGTGGGGCTGGAACTCACAAAGCGTGACACCATTACATGACCTGAAACCCCAAGTTGGACGCTTAACTGACTGAGACACCCAGGTGCCCCATCATTAGTGCCAGTCTTAATGGTGTTCCAAATCTTAACCCTGGCAATAACACTAATAAGCTTCTAGAGAGAATGATGTACTCACCTAAATAAACAAGAAAAAAGGAATAAAATCAAGGACCAGACTGAAGCTTCCTCTGTCTCTATGTTTCAAGTACTTTAAGTTATATTTTATACATATTTTCCATTAAAAAAAATCGTCTGTTTGCTGCGTGCTAAGCATAAGTCTGGCCCGCTCCTGGTGTACTATTTTTCTTCTCAATTGGGATCAATTAACCTCTAATACTTTGGCAACCAGATGTTACAAGAGTTTGGCAAGTGTTTGTGTTTTTCTGAATTTTCTGAAGGACACCTGCATTATGTTAAATTTTTCTGAACTCGTATTTAGCTATGTTAGCAGAGGTCCAGTTCTCCCTCATAACATCTTCCATTTGTTTCATTTAATTTTTTAAATATTTATTCCTGAGAGAGAGAGAAAGAGAGAGAGGGAGAGACCAAGCATGGGCGAGGGAGGGACAGAGAGAGGGAGACACAGAATCTGAAGCAGCTCCAGACCCTGAGCTGTCAACCCAGAGCCTGAAATAGGGCTCGAACTCACAAACTCGTGAGGTCGTGACCTGAGCCGAAGTTGGACACTTAAAACAACTGAGCCACCCCTATTAGTTTTATTTTAATCAGAGTTCTTCATTCCTCTAAATTTTACTTGACTGGAACCCAGCACAATACAGATAGAAAGGTGGAGTTTTCTCCATAGATGTAGAAGTTTCAGTGCATACAGTTGAATTACTATTATACTCACAGACCTATGCTTCCCTGATTGCTGTGCTTACTACTGCCTCCTTATATAGGAATGGCAAGTTTGCTTTTTTTTTTTTTTTTGTATTATGTATGGTTATGTATTTGTGTACTTACATAGTTTTAGGGATTACAGGTAAAAGGGGAAATTATTTCCAAATTCTAGTCATTAAAGTAATCCACAGGGATATTTACATTTATTTGTCTTAAAACATAGACACATTTTTGTCAGTAACTTTTCTTCAGAATTGTCTCTGTGTGTGCAGACACAAAAAGGTCAGAATCTTATTTTAATTTATTCATAATTTCATTCCAACAGAAATGTTTTCAAAATTGATTTCTGAAATGTTTATTAAAATTGGTGCCCTTTGGGACTTACCTTAGTCAGTTTTAATTGCTTAAATAATTAACATACTGTATTAGGATGCTTCTTAGGGTAGTAGCTACATTCCAAGTAGATTTTCAAGTTTAAAAAAAAAAAAGACAAACTCGGTAGTCATTAAATGTTTAATACATGACAACTACCTTTAGTTACTCTTCTGAATCTTACATTTTCCTTTGAGTCGAGTGGGCATAATGTTATAATGGTGTATGTTCAGGCAAATCATGATTTTCATGAAAATGATAATAGCACTTCTTTAAAGGATTCAATATTCTACACAAACCAATTTGTATTAAATGAATACAAGGTTATCTTATAAAGTACTTATATTTAATATAAATATGTTTATTTAAATCTGGATAGTGATTCAGTACATATAAAAATATACCTGCACTATTAATTTCTAAATTTGTACTTTGAATATTCCCTTGGCCTTCATTAAAGAATCTTGTGAGCAGTAACAAAAGATATCTATATCTATTATCTATCTATATCTATGTATCTATATATATCTATATATCATCTATCTATAGTTAATTTATGTTACTGTAAGATTTGGAAGGATTTTTTTCCTACTATGAAAGAAACACACATGTTGAAGAAACCAACTAAATCAACCTTCAAAATAAGTCAAGACAAAGTTGTGACTGCCTTAGTGGAACAAAATAATAACCTGATTTAATCTACATTTCTGGAACTTTTCCACTAAAGTGCCCTATAAAGCAACAGGGAGTGAACTCATATTTAGGAAAATAAAACATATGATCTCAATTTCTTTTTTTAATTTTTTTAATGTTTTATTTATTTCTGAGAGAGAGAGAGAGAGAGAGACAGCGTGAGCAGGGGAGGGTCAGAGAGAGAGGGAGACACAGAATCCGAAGCAGGTTCCAGGCTCTGAGCTGTCAGCACAGAGCCCGACACGGGGCTCGAACCCACGAATCGTGAGATCATGACCTGAGCCAAAGTCAGACGCTTAACTGACTGAGCCACCCAGGTGCACCGATTTCAATTTCTTTAAAGCCTGTATTTTCTAAAAGATTTGGCGTACTAATATTTTGTCTCCATATTTGTTTTAATAGACAAACATTAAACACCATCAAATAAAATTCACTAGGTTCACTAGGAAGAGGTGCCATGTCTATTTTATGGGTTTTTTCTCTCACAAGACAGAGTGTGGTATCATCCTAGAATTTAATAAACACCACAGTTTGGGATGACTATGGGATACATTATAAGATTGGATATTGAATTGTTCTGGAATTGACTTGGTTTACAGAAGTTTTGCTTTAGTTAATATTAACATTAGCTTGTCTTTTTCTAAATGTAGAAAAAGAGAGAGAGAGAGAAATAACCCTAAAGTGTTCTTTACGACCTAAGGAAAGTAACTTGGGATTAACTGCTCTAGGTTCAAGGGGCTGTTATTTTGTATCTTTATGCATTCTTTCAGAAATTTTAAAACAGTTGATTTAAAAAAATTTTTTTTTCGTTTTAGGCCAGATATCACAGAGACCTTCAACAGCAAATTTACCTCTTTCCAACTCTGTTAAAAAAAGCTCCAGTTGCCTTTACTCTTCCCATCCTCGATCAAGAAGTGTAGCTGTTCGATCATTATCTAGAGCTGCTTCTGAAATTTCAGAAATTGAATATATTGATATTACTGACCACAATGAACCTTTCCTAGATGGCATTGCTGATCGGCAAACCTTAGACAGTTTGGAAAAAGAATTAAATGCACTGAGAAATCTTGCAGGTAAGGCTTTTTTTTTTTTTTTTTTTTCACTGTAGACAATGTTTTTTCACTGTAGACAGACAACCTTCTGCTTGGTTCTTTATATCATCCTCCAAGAAAACAAGCCTTTCCCTTTCCCTTATTTAACCATTAACCTTTGTATTTGTTTCCTTGGATACCTCCTGATGTCTCCCTGAGAATTTTATCAAATCCATGGATGCCCACCCCAGAGATGGCCCCGTTAGCCTACATAATACACAGTTAAAATGTGGCACAAGGAGGGGCATGTGGTGGCTCAGTTGGTTGAGTCCAACTTCAGCTCAGGTCGATTTTATGGTTCTGGAGTTCAAGCCCCTCATTGAGCTCTGTGCGGACAGCTCAGAGCCTGGAGCCTGCTTCAGATTTTGTGCCTTCCCCTCTTCTCTGTCTGTCCCCTGCTCACGCTCTGTCTCTCTTTACAAAAATGTTTTTAAAAATGTGACATAAGGAACTTCATGTGGGCAAAGTATCATTTTTTCTCCTTTCTACAAACCTGCAGAGTGACTAATCTCTGTTGGTTTATGAAAACTACTGCCTAATACCCTTGTGGGAGAACTGAGCTGTTAGGTCTTTTAAAGCAGTATTTGGCAAGCTTCAGTGTGGGATCTTTTTAAAATACAGATTCTGGGGTGGGGCCCAGGATTCTGCACATCTGACCAGTACCTAGTTGATGCCAGGCAAATCAGTTTGAGGAGAAATTATACTTAGGCAGTCCCTTTTCTCAGTCTCAATGGTTGTAGTCTAGCAAATCAGAACATACGAGGGTCTGGTTCATACGAGGGTCTGGTTCAATAACAGACCTCAGAGGGATCTGTCCTTTCAGTTTCCATCAGGAAGTTGTTCATGCAGTTGTTCATGCTGCACATGCAAGAGGCAGGCCAGAAGCTTCCATGTGTGCTTGCTTTTTGGTTTTGTGTGTGTTTGTTTGGTTGGTTGGTTGGTTGGTTGGTTGGGTTTTAGTGATACTTCTTCTGTTCACCTCAGAATAAAAACTTTGCTATTTGCATAAAAAGAACATATCTTGGTTTTGAAGAATTCAATAAATACCAAAAAATACTAAAAGGGAAGCTAAAATCCTCACAAAATCTTAATCCTCTGAAAACAACCATATTATTTCATGAGCAAGTATTATTATTTTAAACATCTGTTTATATCATGAGTATACATATAAAAATACATAGTTACAAGGGTGAATAGATTAAAGGAAAGACAGTAGTAATTTTATAAAAAATAGATTTAGGCTCTAGATTTTTTTTTAATAGTTTATTGTCAAGCTGGTTTCCATATAACACCCAATGCTCATCCCCACAAGTGCCCTCCTCCATGCCCATAACCCCCCTTACACACACCCATCAGTCCTCAGTTTGTTCTCAGAATTCAAGAATCCCTCATGGTTTGCCTCCCTCCCTCTCCCCCCCCCGTTGCCCCCCTTCTTCTCCCCTACGGTCCTCCATTAAGTTCCTCCTAATCCTCCTATATGTGCAAACATATGGTAGCTCTCCTTCTCTGCCTGACTTATTTTGCTCAGCATAACACCCTCGAGTTCCATCCATGTTGCTACACATGGCCAGAGTTCGTTCTTTCTCATTGCCATGTAGTATTCCATGGTATAGATAAACCACATCTTCTTGATCCATTCGTCCATTGATGGACACTTAGGCTCTTTCCATGTTTTGGCTATTGTTGAGAGTGCTGCTATGAACACTGGGGTACATTTTCCCCTATGCATCATAGGCCCTAGATATTTTTAAGTAATTACATATTTACTTAATTTAACAAAAGATAAATTGAAATGAAACTAAAGGAAATTGTATATTTCAGATAAGCATTTTTTTACCACAAAAATATTAAGTTGAAGTACATGAAATTGCTTTTTGTAGACAAGAAACAGTGGGATATTGGAAATTTTATATAGTCTGTCTTGTACTTTTGTATAAATATCCCTTTAAAAAATTTAAAAAGGTCAAAAAGAAATAGTAAGCCATCAAGGCCATTTATAATTATATATGATTTAGTTTTAGAGAATAATTATGAAATCCCTGTAATAAAGATTAGAACTTATTGTTTTTTTAACCACATATAATTATAAATAATATTGAATACATTGCTATTAGAGTTACAATTTTTCATTTTAAGGTTTCCTTTTACTTCCTTTTTCTTAGTGAAAATTCATAAAGTTTAAATGATCATTACCAACATTTTCATTTTGGCTTTCCAATTTTGAACCTTTTATTTTAAATATATTTTTTTAATGTTTTATTTTACTTTTGAGAGAGAGACAGAGAGAGAGGGACAGAGCGTGAGCAGGGGATGGGGCAGAGAGAGGGAGACAGAATCTGAAGCAGCCTCCAGGCTCTGAGCTGTCAGCCCAGAGTCCGACTTGAGGCTCAAACCCATGAACTGTGAAATCATGATCTGAGCTGAAGTTGGACATTTAACCAACTGAGCCACATAGGTGTCGCTGGAGCCTTTTTAAAAAATTCGTTTCTAGGAGATTCGATTGTGACATTCCTGGGAATTTCTGTTTCATTTTTATGGTTGATTGATTGGGAAGTTAGTAGATTAATCTAATGGATCACGTTTTTCCCCATCTGCATTTAGTAGACATTTCTCCACTGTCTTCTGTGCCTCATTTTGTTTTTTTTTTTTTTTTTTTTTTTTTTTTTTTTTTTTTTTTTTTTTTTTTTTTTTTTTTTTTTTTT